>NC_040045.1:37947405-38074851 GCF_003713205.1 Coffea eugenioides | reverse complement strand
ATATTTATCTATTAATTTCGAAATACTAAAAGGTTCTATTATTTTTGGCATTTTATCTTCTTGGATAATTAGACTTTTTAATCTTTCTAAATATTCTTTTTTAGCTATTGGATCTTCTATTTTTTCTATTATGTCTAAGAGGAACTCTTTATCTTCCTTCTTAGTTATAACATTTATATATTTTGAAGTGCTACAACAATTACAATTTTCTTTTTGAAGTGCTAGAACAATTACAATTTTCTTCACTTTCTGAACTAGGTATATCATTATAATAATCGTCTTCAGAACTTTGATCTTTGTCATTTATTAATAAATTTATTAATTTATTTTTAATTTCTTCTTCGTTTGCACAGATTTCTGTAATTTTCTCTTTTAATTTACATTTGTTTGCTTTATGTCCTATTTTTCCACATTTATAACAAACAATTTTTCTTTTAATAAATTTTTTCTTTCTTTCTGGTTTATCTTCTTTAGGTCTTTTATATTTTATTTTCTTATTATATTTTTTAACTTTCTTTTTGTATGCAGAAGGTGATTTAATTCTTTTAATTCCAAATGCATCACAAAATGATCCTACTTTTTGTTTTAGAACCATATTTTATTTGCAATCTTAATTCTGAACATAACATTAATCCTTCTTTTTTCACAAATGCAAATAATTGTCCAAAAGTAATATTTTCAAATGAAATTACATCTGTTCCCATTTCCTTTTGTAAACTATCCATTATTCTTTGTGAAAATAAGCTTGGTAATCCTGTTATGAATCTTTCTTTCCAAAATGAAGCATTGCAATCTGGTCTTCTTAATACATTAGTTAAAAACATATCTTTATACCATCTAAAGTCTGATAATGTTGGACATCTTAAATTTGTTAAAAATGTTTTATTAGAATTTAATTCTTCTTTTGGATTTCCTATAAAATACATTACTATTGTTACTATTAGAAATTCTGCAGCATCTGATTGTATTTGAATATTTCCTTGTTCGTCTTCAATCTCTTGTGTATGTTCTAATATAGATAATTTATCTTGTAATGTTAAAGCATTATCCCACCAATTTTTTAGTTGTCCAGTAAATCCTGAAACTAGTAATGTTGCAATATTTCTTTCTTGAATATTTTTAATTTTATAAGCTAATCTGGCCATTCCCATTTCTTGTAAATTATTTAATACTTCATATTCTGCTTTACCATCTATATTCCATTCATATATTGAGTCTCCATCATATTTAGTAGTACGAAATTTTGATCACTCTTCATATTGAATATCTGGAGGGCTAGGTCTTGGATAATAATTCTTTGTACTTACCATTTTCCAATCTTTATTATGATTATTATAAATCCTTCTTCTTTTTATTTTATTTATTTGATTATCTTCTTTTTCTTCAAATTGGTTTTTTATTGGTAGTATTATATCTTCTTCGATTTCTGAATTTATTGATTCTTCAGATGAATTATTTAATTCTTCAGATGAATTATCTTCTATTATTTGGTCTAATGTATTTATCCGAGGAGTTGGAGGTTTTACTTCTGTAGTTAAATTCTGTAATGCTTGAGATATCTTATTTAATATATTATCTGTATTATTAATTTTTTGATTATTAATTTTTTGTACTAAATCTATTTCTTTTTCTCTTGTCAAGCTTCTAGGTTGAAAATGAGGTGCTGAAATATCATTAGGAAATTTTAATTCTGGTTTCTTTAGGGTATCTATTTTTGTATTTAGTACTTCCATATGTTGAGATATTGTATGAAGAATTTGATTTGTATAGTTATTTTGTTGATAAATCTTTTTGATATCTTCTAAATTTATTGTATTATTATTTGTACTTGATTCAATTTCTCTACCCTTTGCAAGAAAAATAGAGCTGCAAATATCAAAAACTTGTTGACTGCATCGAAGAAGATTGGTAACTTTCACCAACGGCATGTACATGATAGTTCTGGTGGAGGTAATTCTCGCAGGACTGCAAGCGGTAACAGTTACACTAGAGTTCCTATCGACTCTAGCAGAATTTTGATGATTGCTTTTTTTTGGCAACACCGTCGGAAAAGCCAAGCAAACATCCCAAGCTGAATCAAAACTCAAAAGCAATTCCAACAATTGTAGGCACGCAAAACATCGCAATCCAATTTACTTTCGGCAGCCTAGGCTAATTCTTACTCTCTATCCAGCCCCAACACTTTCTCTACAAGGTAAATACACCCGCCTCTTATTATTAAACTGATAAAATTAAATCGATACTCCATCAAATTTTACCAGAAATAAAAAACCTCAAATTTTATCTAAAACCAACACTCCATCAACAACCAATCCCACATGTCAAATCCCCTTACTCTTCCTCCCTCTGCAGCCTTTTGTTTTCTTTCAACAACCCATTTTATGAAACCAAAGATCCATTTCTCAAACTCTTGGGCTCCGTTAGGATTAGCTGTTGTTGGGAGCATTTTTTAACTGTACAAAGTTTTTAGAGTATATTTTGAAATATTTTCAGAATATATTTTGAAATATTTAAGAGTAGTAGAGTTTTTAGAATATACTTTGCGATATTTTTTAAACATTAAAAAAAATTTAAGACTACTTTTTAGAGTACCTTTTAGAGTACTTTTTAAAATTTTTTATAGCATTTGAAAAACTCAATGATTGATCTTTGGCATCACCAAGTTTTATCACTCATAATCAACTAAAATTGGATAAAGAACATAGGGTCCGTTTGGATCCCTTGTTTTTGGAGCTGTTTTTGAAAAACTATTTTTCACATTCCAAATGCTACAGTAAATGTGTATTTCCAAAACAACTCCAAAAACACCATATCCAAACATTATATCAAAAACAACTACATATGAATATTTCAATTTGTATATT
The DNA here is from genome assembly GCF_003713205.1 of Coffea eugenioides. Lineage (NCBI taxonomy): Eukaryota > Viridiplantae > Streptophyta > Magnoliopsida > Gentianales > Rubiaceae > Coffea > Coffea eugenioides. The sequence goes on along the minus strand of NC_040045.1, from coordinate 38,071,987 downwards.
TCAATTTTGTATATTATATATATTATATTAATATAAATTGAAATATACAAATTGAAAATTATATATATTATATAAATATTTATATACATTAATATTATACATAATATTGTATATTATACATAATATAATATAATAAACATAATATGTAATATGTAATTGTATACATAAATGTGTAAATATTTATACATAATATATTATGTACATTATATTATAATATATACATTATTAATGCATAATATTATTATGTACATTATTGTGTATAATAATGTATAATAATGTTATGTATAATATTTAATATACATAATATGTAATAATGTAATAATGTATATTACGTATAATATATTATATTATGTATATTATATTATATATATACAATATTATGTATATTATACAAATTGAAAATTATATATTATATATTTATATACTATATATTACATGAATATTTATATAATGAAATATACAATAAATATTGCAAATTGAAATATTATATAAACACCATATTTATAATATTATAATATTTATAATTAATATTAATGTATATTATATATATTAAATATTTATATATTTATTTATACATATTATAAATATTTTATTTTATTTAAAAAATATTTTTATATATTTATATGAATATTATACATTATATAAATTATATATATAATATATATTATATATATTATACATTTATATAAATGTATATTTATACATAATATATATATTAATGTATATTTATAATATACATTTATATTATGTATTATATATAATATAATACATTTATAATACATTTATACATTTATATTAATATACATAATATTAATTTTACATTTAGACATAATATTAATACATTTGTACATTTATATTAATTATATTTATACATTTATACATAATATTAATATATATTAATAAAATTATAATTTATACATTTATATAATATTCATTTGTAATTTATACATTTATATAAAATTCATTTGTAATTTTTACAGTTATAATAATATACACTTATACATTTATTAATATATTTATATTATGTATTATATATAATATAATACATTTATATATTTTTATATAAATACATAAATATATTTATTTATAAATATTTATAAATGTATTATAAATGCATAAATGTATATTTATATAAAAATTATAAATTATACATTTATATAATATTCATTTATAATTTATACATTTACAATAATATACACTTATACATTTATAAATATATTTATATTATGTATTATATATAATATAATACATTTATAATACATTTATATATTTTTATATAAATATATAAATATATTTATTTATAAACATTTATAAATGTATTATAAATGCATAAATGTATATTTATATAAAAAAATATAAAAATATAAAAATATAAAAATTATAATTTATAAATTATAATTTATACATTTATAATAATATACACTTATACATTGATAAATATATTTATATTATGTATTATATATAATATAATACATTTATATATTTTTTAGTGAATATATAAATACATTTATTTATAAATATTTATAAATGTATTATAAATGCATAAATGTATATAAAAATTATAAATTATAAAGATACCCAAAAATATGTTTTAAAAATACCTCTAAAAATAATCCAAAAAACATCTACAGTAAAAGTTTTTCATATAGTTTTTGAAAAATAACCCCAAAAATAACTAATCCAAACGGACTTGTATTTCAAAAACGAAATGCTACAGTACTGTTTTTGAAAAACAACCCCAAAAATAGCTAATCCAAAACCCACTGCACCCTGAATAGGAAAAAAAATGAGGAAGGGATGAGTCTAATCCAATCAAGTTTGCAAAGAGAAGGGAATTGATGTAAAAAAAAAAGGAGAAGTCAAGTAGGAAAAAGAGGGGGACAAGCACGGGCAAGAGTTGATGGGCAATAGTTAGTGTCCTAAAATAGAACAGGAAAGTTGGGTAGACGAGAATTGGAGAGGGGCCATGGGAAGTTGGGCAAAGGAGGATGTGGGAAAAAAAGCAAGGGAAGGGGCATCCAAGAGAGAGAATCAATTGTTGCTGTGTTTTGTTTTTGGTTTGGATATTCAAATTTTTTCCAACAAAAAATGTCTTTAAGTATTCTATGAGGCGTAGTAGAGTACTTTTGCACTGATAGGGGAGGTATGTGTAATTTTAAATTATTGAGGGGGGCTTCCTGAAATTATTAAAAATTTCAAGGGAGGTTTCTGAAATTATCCCTTTTTTATATATAGAAAAGATTATTTCATTCAACCAAATCTGCACTAATAGCAGAAAATATATCAAACAAACATGACACAGATATATATATATATAGATATATATACACATATATCTGAAAATCAATAGATATAACAGATCTAAGAAAATAATGCAAATAAAGATAACATTATACTTCTATATATCTTCCATCCAGATGGATTGCTGTATCCCAATATATTAGTGCACGTTTACTGACAATCAGATTTGATTAAAATTGATTCAAGTTCAAAGAGAAATTTGGATCTGAAAATAATGGAGACATTTCAGATCTGAGAAACTAGATTCTAGATTTACAAAATCTCAAATTTAGTAAAGATAAAAACCTGAAAAACTCTCACAAGGAAAAACCCAGAAGAGAATAAAATTCTCACTAAAATAATTTAGGAGAGAAGAAACTCTTACTAGGAAATCTTAAGAGAGAAGAATCTCTCATTATGAAATCTTAGGAGATAATTTATTCAAATGAGAGAAACTAGAAATTATAAAGAGTACTTCCTCCCATGGAAAAGGATCAGATTTGATTTCTTTCTGATGGGAGGGATGAAGGAGATTTTGATTAAAAGAGTTTTTAGTCAGAAGGGAGAGAAAAAAGTTTTAAAGAGAAGTGTTTCAAACACACCAAGTATAAACCTGCGGAATCGGTTTTACATTTTTCTAGTAATGCTGAAATTAAGAATTACTACTCTCAGACAATAGATAAAAGCCTGGTTTAAATCTAATAATTGTGATTGATAGTTTGTATTCGTTGTGGGTAGTTTGTACCCGACTCTAGACATCATTTGGAAAGTCATTTTTTCAAAAAAAAAAAAAAATTGGATACCTCAATTATCCCAAATAATATTTCGCTTGCATCATAGACACATTTTCCAATCCACCTTTTATATTTCCAACCACCTTTTTATCTCACATACATCACATCACAAAAAGTGTTACAGTAATTATTCTAAATAATATTTCAAATAATACACTATCCAAACACTCCCGTTATTTTTTCCGTAAATAAATTTTCTAATCATTTTTCTGCGTACATCCAATCACTATAATATTTTTATGCAGAAACTCCAAAACCACGACTAAACGAGAGGTTTGACAGCATGTTACGTTTGCCTTTACTGTTCTGACACGTACAAACAGCCCACTGTAGGCGAAGATGAGTCTATGGTGTGAATAGTTGACAGTTCCCTCTATTGGCGCTGTCTTGAGTGTCACAAACAAAACAAATGGACACGTGGGTCGCTGTCCCATCTCGTTTAATTAGTGGTAGGGTTGGGAAGGCCCAGGACCAGGCCCATGGATACACACACAACACGTTCTACTGTAGTGTAGAGAGATAAGGCCGCAACGGAAGGCCAATTTTTATGCTCCTGTCCTGTCCTTGTAATTTGTGGTGGGGAAGGTGAAGGCCATGGATGTACTGCACAACGCGCTCTAGTGTAAAGTGGTTGGGTCCAGAGTCCAAACCGAATTTTGATGCTCCTGAGTCATCTTTTGGTTCCTATTGGTCCTACCTACCTTAGAAATATCAGTGCGAATCTCCCTTAGGTACGTGACACCACGACGGACTGTTCCTATTGTCATGGGCCAAAAAAGTTATTACTCAGTAATTAATCTGTAGGAGAAAAAGCAGACATATGTATATATATATATATATATATATATATATATGATAGCTTTTAACAAGACTGAGAAAAATTTTGGAGCCATACATTTTTACTGCAAAGTAAACTTTGATGGCTTAAAGTCATCATTGTCTATCCTGAAATCACTCAAGTGGTTGCCTTTACACGCCAAAAAAAAAAAACAATCAGTCATTTCATTAGTTTTCTTGGCAAGGAAAAGATACCCATAAAACTAAGTAATGATATGGTACAATTTTCTGCACCATCAATTCTTCCGTTGGTGAGATGGTACGAACAAAATTTGAATAACAGGATCTACATAGATCTATCCAAATATAAGAAATTATACTGGCTTGTCATGTACTCCAAATGATTAATGATCAGACTCTATCTGGGATGAACATAGTTTTATGGCCTTGAAAATTACTATGTGAGTTTAACAAATTAATCTCTTTATTCTTTTTTTTTTTAAAAAATTTTGTTGATGGATTCCAGCTTATACATGCTTGTTTTAATTCCACCATTTTGATATTTACTTTTATTTTTCAATTAAATTTAGACCTGTGTTTTGGTAAAAGCCACTCTCCAGGCAACTGCCCAAGGTGATGTGAACATGGTGAAATGGACTCTATACCAGAAAGCAAATGTAGATGTCCCAACCCCACATTCTCATCTTGATTTTCAATATACTGTACTTATTTTGTTAAGTAATAATTGAGTGAAAGTAATTTATTGTCAGCTAACTTCGAAGGCCATACTTGGATTGCTTGTTTTCGTCGGAAAAATATTGTCGTTTTTCGTGATCACATTTTCCTATCACATTTTTCCCTCACATATATCAAATCGCTACAGTAATTTTTCCATGAAAAATGACGGAAAATGCAATCCAAACACAACCTTTTCAATTTAGAGATAAGTTCAGATGACTCCACAGAAGGTTTAGAGATAAGTTCAGATGACTCCACAGAAGGTTTAGAGATAAGTTTTGCTAAAGTAGTATTGTTTTTGTTCTGGTTGGTTACGTGACGAAGTACCATAGGGTCAGTTCATTTGACTTTGACAAGAAGGGTTAGAGTAGTGGTCGGTTTGTGATAAAAATGTATGTAGGATCCATTGAATTTGAAAACATGAATTGGTAGAACAAGTCAAGGTGGATTGAATTGGTTTGTTTTGACGTGGTGGTGGACCAAGTATAGAAGGACCAAGGAATGGGGAAAACTAGATTCCTCGAAAGGAACATGTCTAGCTATATACGTTCGGTTATCTTGAATATCAACACAGTAATAACTAAAAAGGACTGTAGCCCAAAAACATAAGGGGTAGGATGAAGGTTCATTTTATTTTTAGGAAAAAATGCACTTTTCGTCCTCATTGTTTGAGGTGTTAGGCAATTTCGTCCCAAAATTTCAGTCAAAACACATTTTATCATTACAATTTTATAATTTTGACCAATTTCATTCTTAACGTTTCATGTAAACACATTTCATTCTCATAAGTTCGTAAATTTGACTAATTAAGGATAATTGATTGATTGCCAAGCAATTTGAATGGAATATCATCACTTGACCACAGCATGCACGTTAGTAAAATTCAGAAAATGTTGGATCAACAAAAAACCTCAAAAATTATTTTTTAATTCACTTTTTTATTTAAAAAAACTAAGAAATTTTCAACCACCATTATTCTCTTCTTAATCACAAATAGAACAAAAAGATTGAGAGGAAATAAAGTCATGGAGAAGAAATAACTCCATTATAGCCAATTGGATAAATCTTTCAAACAATTACATTGCAATCAATTGAAGAAAAATATTAACATGAAAGAAAGAACTGTTTAGATTGCCATTTGTTTCTAAAATTTTGTTTTGTCGCATTATATACATGTTTTCAAATTGTCTATCTATCATCTAATTTATTTTTTTATTTCATATATATTATATCACAAATTTAAAAATAATAATCTTTTATCCGAACACACTCATTGTTATTTATATAATTTAATCAATAATCGAATTAAATATTAATACAATTATCAATGGGACATGCTAGTTATGTAATGATACTTGGTCCAAATTGGTTAACAATCATTCAATTGTCCTCAATTGGTCAATTTTATGAAATTATGAGGATAAAATGTGTTCACATGAAATTTTAGGGATGAAATTGATCGAAATTATAGAATTACAAGGATGAAATGTATTTTGATTAAAACTTTAGGGACGGGCTTCGTTTTTATTGTGACTGACTTGACTTCAGCTTGTGGGAGCGTATCCAATAATAGTGTATCTTCTATTGATAGTCATCAAAGGCAGCCAGCCCAACTAATTAATTTTTATCTAATAGCCAGCATATACTTGATTATCTCTTTGTGTGTGTGTGTGTGTGTGTGTGTGATAATTGAGTGAAAGTAATTCATTGTAGCCAACTTCAAATTTCAACTATGTATTGCTTAGTGAGTGATGCATTGGAATTTCAACTTCAAATTGAAATCATGAGTGAAGCATTGCTTAATTAATTGAGATCATTTTACACTTTTTAGTAACAAGTTTGAAAAATCTTTCCCAATTTCCTTACATCTTTGGAATAGACCTTTATGGCATTAAAGGTGATGAAAAAGAAAAATAAATTTCTTGCACTAAAATAAAAGAGACAAATTTAAGAGACATAATTACAATAAAATAAATAAAATAAATAAATAAATGAAAGACACAAATGTTTTAATCATCTAGCTAATAGAAAATTGGAACTCCAAACACAAATCTTTGATTGAATTGATGAAAAATTTGCAGGAAAGATCAATGGAGGTAGACTAAAAATGAAAAGAATCAAAGGGATGAACAATTTTTATGATAGATTTTCACAAATTTTTCTTCATTTTGTTCATTTGATTCAGGTTTCACCAAGAATATTCGCTTTCTTCAAACAATATGAGGAGAGGCAGATCATATGATATTAGAATATGAGACTGTGAGCCACTTCACTTACATTTAGGATTAAAAATTATAAAATTATAAAATGATTCCTAATTTTTTAATATTTATATAATATACCCTACGGATCGGGTACCCACGAGTTTTTATTTTTCTGATCTGTATCCGTATCCATTTTTCGCAGGTACTCGACCCTCATTTGCCCTGCTAGGAAAAATCAGATCGGATTGCATCGAGTTCGCTGAATTTTCGGGTCTGCGGGTTTTTTTGCGCACCCCTATACTATCTGGATTTGACAAAAGAGCCACAAATATACTCTTTTATTAGATCGAGGACCAAAACTTTACTGTTAATTGTTGGAGGGCCAAAACTTAACTTGAAAAAGAGTTGGAGAGCCGTCGAGACTTTTTTCCCAAAAAAAAATATGCTACAACAATTTGATATATATGAAATTAAAATATGTTTCATAAATGTGTTTATGTAAAACGTAAAAAATTTTCTTTAGAAAACTATAATTCAGATAAGGCCTTAACTTATCCGTTTATTTCCCATTTGGTAATAGTATGCCTTAGTTATCACCTACCAAAAACCATGTAAGAAGAGGATATCATTTATTGATTTTGCTTTGAGCACCTGATATCCCCACTCTTAGTGAGTCTAACCCGGATTCGGTCCAAGGAGCATCCATAAAGTCCAACTTTTATTTGGGGGTGAGCATCTTACCAGAGTTTTTCAAGGTGCCACGTACAGGAGTCGAACTTGCGATCTCTTATTGACATTAACAGTCTGCTTACCAGCTGTCCCAAACTCATGAATTTATATCATTTATTGTGTCAACTAACTTCTATGAGTCATTATTGGAGAGTCATTTTTGCCATGGACAAGAGAAGTAGATCTCTCCAAAATAATTTGTTAAGAATGGCCCTCATTTTATCCAATGTTCTTGTCGTAAAGCAAAAATGAGACTAAGAATTATCGATCAAAATAAAATTTAAGTTGCCCACAAGAAAACCTTAGTTGTAGGCATTAAAAAAATGAATGGTGTCGAGTCTGTTGACCCTAAGTGCAAAACTATAGATGTAATATGATTATAGATTAATAGACAATGAGGATAATCACATTTTAATAGATGCTGAGTATCATTTGTTAGGGCTGATTTACCAATACAACATCTCATGAATTAAAAAAAAAACTTTGTAACAATGTCAGAACTAGGGAAAAAAAAGATAGTTGCTAGCGAAGATAATTTGTTCCTCTTACGTGGTTTATAGACCCCAATTAAAAAAAAGAAAGGGTGGGGGTGGAGGTGGGGGGTGAAGCCACCCATCAGTTCTATACTATATAAGGAGCAAAGGGATAGTCTAGTAGACCATATTTCTTTGCATTTTTTTGCTGCAGCAGTATTTGGTCATTTCCTTCTCAGTTTCTCAGAAAAAAAAAATGGGGCTCAAAGGTAAAATGATTGGTCAAACTAACATCCATGGCCCTGCTGGAGATGTGTTCCATGATGCCTTCAGCAAAAGACCACACCATCTTGCCACCATGACTCCTGAGAAAGTTCAAGGGTTTACTTTGCTTGGTGGTGATCTTGGAACTGTTGGATCCAAAATCTGCTGGCACTATACCCATGGTATGGAATCAATATTCAAGTTCCTTATTTTAGCACTTTCTTCCCCGCAGTTTTTCTTGTTTTTCCTTTATTCATTTAGCTTTTGTTGCGTGTCGGTCAGCTTCTGGACTAAGTTGATTTAAACTCTCTCCATCCGTTTTTCCCTGCTTTGAACTGGCACACAACTAGTTATCTAACTTATTTGCCAGAAAAAAGAAAGGATAAAAGCTTAATATCTGCCTCGGGAAAAAGTTTTAATGAAAAACGGACTAGATCTATTACTATTAATAATATTATTATTAGTATTTCTACAAAGACAATAATCTGATTGTGGAAACTACAGAGGTTAATTAAGGAAGTCCATCTTCGTAAAGAATTCAATCAAATAATACTACAGAATTTTTTTTCTTTTGCTTTTTCTCAAATTTTTTATGCGAAATACCAGGTATTTCACAACGAGAATACTTCCCTGGTTGTGTAAATAGTATTGTCTATCCTAAAAACAGAAAAGAAAGAATTCCGCAAACCTTGTTTTTGGATTACCAGCATGTTGACTAGGAATTGGAGAGTCTGTAATTGATTTACTTTTCATTTTTACAGACGGGAAAGATAGGGTGGCAAAGCAGATTATTCAAGACATAAATGAAGAAAAGAAATCAATCGTATTTAAGATGATTGAAGGAGATCTGATGGAGCTGTACAAGACCTTCACTATCATATACCATGTTGATGTTCTTGGTGACAAAGAAAGTTTGATTACATGGACTCTCGACTATGAGAAGCTGAAGGAAGATACCCCACATCCAGGAACCTTGCTCAACTTTTTCCTTCACATGGTTGAAGACATTGAATCTCATCACATCAAAAATCCTTGAACCATCTATATACATATATAGACATATCTCTTCTAAGTATTTAGCGTGTTTGAAGTTGCTATGGTGTCTTCTAATATGGATGCAGGAATAAATGTGTGCTATTAAGTGCTATGTCATTATAAAGCTAATGCTTGTTAGTTTCACAAGTAATGTTTGTAAAAGTTGAACAACATAAATAAATATTATTTGTGAGTACTGAATATTTGTGATTTTATTGTGACATACATGTGGTTGCTTCGTACTGGCAAGGACCTATTTTTCTTCAGCAAATTTGCTGATTTCAATATATAACCCCAAATGATTTCTTTTATTTGGCCAACTAGTCTAATATATTCCATTAAAGTAAAGAATCATAACTCCAAAATATCGCACCACTTATATTTCTTTTTAACTCAGATAATAAATATTTGGACATGACTTTGGTGCAAATACATTTACCAGCATGAACTTATTACAATTAAAGTAGCAGAAGCAGTATGATGGCTGATGAGAAGTATAACCTTGAGAGCTAGATTGTATTCTTTAGCAAACTGACCTTTTTTTTTTTTTTTGGGAGCTGTTTAACTGTAAAGAGTTTAAAGTTTATACTTCTGTTACTTCATTACTTGAGTTGATTTACCAAACTAACCTTTCAAAAAGAAAAGACTTACCAAATTAAAAAAATTAATAAAACGGTGGTATATCTCCCTTTTCAATTTTTCTTTTTTAATTTATCCCCATCTCAAACGGGTTTGTCTACCTGCGTAAGAATTCCTTTGAATTGTGCCACTTTGTGGAGGATGCCCCTTAGCAAAATACATAAGCTCCTTTTTATTCAGTAATCCATACTATAGATGTGTTTAATTTGGACAGGTCCAGGTGCTTCTAGTTATATTTCGTGATCAAAATTTCACACAAAGAAAACTAAAATAAAATAATAGGGGAAAAAAAAATAATGTCCAGTGGTCTACATAACTGAGGAAAATGAATCTAGGGCCAAAACAAGTAAAGCTTTAAAATAATTGAACTTTTAGAATACATTAATTTTTTAAAGTTAGTATGAATGAACACATAGAATTGTTGTTAATTTTCGTATTTAAATTATTCATATTTGTATAAATTCGCAATAAATAAAAATAGACCATAGTAAGGCACGGGCAAAATTCTAGTTTTACTATTAAAATAAAAAATATAAATATAAATATATAAAATCGAGTTAACTCGCAAGCTAACAAGTTAAGCATCTTTGAACTCGAATTTGACCTGAAGTTCGACTTAGTTAGTTTGAACTCGATGTTGATCTAACTCAAGTCAACTTTTGACTCGAATTGCTAGCGAGCAATTCGATTTGTTTGGAACCCTACTATGCCCATATTCTTCTTCTAGTAGTTCGTCCTCTTCTTGTTTTATAGCTCATAGCCCTCGCTTAAGGTCGTTTAAGTTATCTGTCTCCTAAGTACATTTGATACCAACTCTAGTAATAAAGAGAAACCATACCAAAAAAATATCTCTTTCTCCTTGTGAGATCTCGAGTTTGAGCGCTAATTGAAGCCAACTATATCCAAAAAAACAAATAATTAATACTTAATATTTAGTTCTTCACATTCATGAAGTCGGTAAAATGCACATTATCCTAGTGTATTGTACCATTTAAACCCAATATTACCGTTGTTGCTGATTGGGTAGTTTTTGTCTATAGTAATGCACTTTATAAGCCATAAGTATATGCTATGGCCTAAAATCTCGAAGTATTTTACTGAGAGTAACTATCCAACAAGCAACACTAACAATCATGGTCTAAGCACTCGACAAAAATCAGTGACAAAGCGTGCACATTATATAGACAAAGTTCATGTTTTGATGCAATTGACAGTCGATAGGAATGGTATAAACTTTTAGTCGCATCATCTTGTATTTTCTTTTAGGCACCGTTTGGATTGAAAGAAAGGGAAGACAACGAAAGGAGAAGGCTCTAGTGGAAAAGAAAAGAAAGGGGAGTAGAAGAAATCTGAGTCCATCTATTTTGTTTGGATTATGGGAGGAAAGGAAAGGACACTATCGATCGTCAATTACATTTTTATCCATAGTTTAAAGTTTAATTTATAAACACGTGAATTTTCACTAATTTTGATGTCATTTTTCTCTAATTTTGTCCACTTTTGGATGTGAAGCAGACTGAAAAAAAAAAACTATTCTTATCCCTCCCTTTCCCTTCAAATCCTTTTCTTTCTCTCCTCAAAAACTAATCCAAAATTTAAAAACTTTATCCCTCCATTTCCGTTTGCTTTCCTTTCCCTCCCATTCTCTCAAAACAACAATGCCTTAGGATTTTTGTAAAGGTTCCCATCCAGGTAGATACTTGTTAACGTACCTAAATTACATCTAACTTACCATATAAATTCACACAATCACAATTATTATATCCCCTGAATTTATAAACTTTTTCAAAGTAATTACATTTTTTCAAAATTAATGCTTAATGTCCCACTTAGCGAGGGCCATTTGAACACCGGTTAGCCAAGCTGATATTTCAACGAGGGCAAATTGCACACCCGTTAGCCAAAATTCATATTTCAATTCCACTGGATGCTCTTACCTCCCTAAAATAAATATTCCAAATTTTTAAGGAAAAATGTTACCATTTGAAATTCTGGGACAGATGAATTTCAAAGTGTTAGGTTCTGCTGATGCCATATTTCATCAATAATGTCGACCATGTTAGAATAAATAATTCCCAAAATTAGTCTAATTACATACACTTTGAATTTATATGTTTTAATAGCGTGAGTGGAAAGCTCAAAACCAAAATCTCTCACTTACATTCCCTTTCCCGAATCACCCAACCCATCCCTTTCCCTATGTACTTTTTGATAAAAATTTATGAAAAGGAGTAAATCTTTTAACATTAATTTCTTTGTATTTTTCTTTTAAAAAAAAAATTCATTTCAAGTAACGTAAATCCCATTTTACCGTTTCTTTGTCTTGGCATGGCATGAGCTCACGAGAATACTACGATTGATTTAGCAAACAAACGCTAAAACTAAAATTTATATTGTAACGTACTTCTGTAAAAGGATTTGAGTTTACTTTCGACCTAGTATGTATACGAGGACTTATCCAAAATTCATCAAGTGCATAGTGTATACTGGAAAATTGTGGCACTAAAAATAATGTGTAGCCTTGGCGGTAAGCTAGAATTTGTCCAGGAAATCAAATCTCCTGGAAATGTTTTCTTCGAAATTTTGGGCAGCAAGATACATAAATTACTGAAACTCTGCCCGGATAGGATTCGTCTCATTGAATTACTTGCAGGATATTGGGGAAATGTGGGCTGCATTCTTCTTGTCCATTTCTCCATTGGTAAGAATATTCTTCTTGTCAAATTTTTTTTTTTGTGACGTTGCTCTTCTAACCGGTAATTCTATTATGTTTTTATGGTAATCAAAAGAAATACTAGATGCCATTTAACACTGCTAGGCCCTAAAAGAAACACTAGAAGCAAAAATCTAGAAATTAGTTTCAATGGTTTTTGTTATTGCAACAATTACTTAACACTTGCCAAAAACCATATGAACTTTGTGCTAATTCTCCAAATTTTCTTGTGTAAACAGAATTCTACAAAAGTGTGCCCATATATCCTTGAGTCAGAGGGCTTGACGTTTATACCACTTAATGAATGAACCATTTTTCATGTGATATATATATATATATTATATATATATATTTAATTTTTTTTTTTTTTTTTTTGCAGGAGGCAAAGTTTTGACTTCAATGCAAACTGTGGAAGCTGTAGACAAGAAGAACCAGTGGATCACTTACGATTTATCCGAGGAGAATCTTATGAAAATGTACATCACCTTGAAAATCACCCTCCAAGTTACTTCAAATGATGAAAAGAGTTTCTTGAAGTGGACGTGCTTATATGAGACGAGGGATACTGATGTTCCTGCTCCTGATGCATTGAAAGGCTTTGCTAGTGAAATTACCAGCTTAATTGATGCACATTGTCTAGAACTGAATTCAAAAAAAAAAAAAAAACCATGGGGTTCGAGTTTGATAACTTAATTACTCAATTAATTATCTAATGATAATGCGAGCTTGTGGCTCTTCGAAATTAAAAGTTTAGATGGATTCAACTCTGATTACCATCATAAATCAGGGTATAGCCATATCGTAGATTTCAATGTATGTTTGTTTGATCAAAGTGTAAGGAAGGTAGGCTTAAAGGACCAAATTATAATTTGGCCATCTATTGGATATGTTAGCTAGTTCCCTTTTGTTTTTTCGGGTAAAATTGATCTATTTAATTGGATATGTTAGCTAATTGCCTTTTGTTTTTTCCGGTAAAATTGATCTATGTAACTGTAAAAAACAAAAGTATACAGATTTTATACTTTATTTACTTCATTACTCAAGCTATATGCCTTTCTATTCAACAAACTAAAAGAATAAAAACGAAAAAAACTAAATTGGTAAATCTTCATTTTCAATAGTCCTTTTCTTTTATCCATATCTTTGAGACCACACGGGGCCAATCTTCTCGGGCAAGAATGTAGAAGAGGCCCATTAAGAAATGCATATTCCCATTTTGTCCAGTAATCAAGACTGTATAAATGGCCGGGTTCAAACGTGTTCCAGTTATCTTTCATACTCCAAACAATTCACAGGGAAACTAAGCCCATAATTAAATTTAGCTTGGGTCATTGGGTGGCCCATATCATAAACAGAATCGAACTTTTATTTTATAATTTTTTTTAATAGGAGTATTGTAAGATTTAAGAAAAGTGAAGGGAGCAGTTTGATTGGAACCTAAAATCTCTAAAACTTAAGATGTCAACGTTACTCACTACGCTAAACCTTCATCGGCAAATAGATTCCAACTGTTAATGGTCTTGATGGAAGAGTTCTTCGAGTTAAAATGGATGGACAAGAAGGAATCTTTCTCTCTTCTTTATTTATTTATTTATTTATTTATTTGAGATTGTACTGGATAAGAATATTTGAATTAGAAAAGAAATTTTGCGACAACAATTTGAGCATTAATTGTTGGAGGGTTGACTGCCCAGTTTACTTGGACAAATCTTTCTTAGGCACAATAGTTCTTGGCATTCATGAATTCTTTTTTTTTTTTTTTTGGTGTGAAATCCACTGTATCCAAGTTACCCCTATTTAAATTTCCACCTAAAAAAGCGGGCTGTATCCAACCTCCACCCAAGAACTTGCTAAAACTCTGCCCAGATAAGATTCCTCTCACTGAATCAGTGGAAGGCGATTGGGGAAACGTGGGCTGTATTCTTCTTGTCCATTACTCAATTGGCAAGATCATTATTCTCACAGATAAGCAAATTTCCATCATTTTTCTTTTCTCCCCGGAAATGGTATTATATTATTGTGGTAATTAATACAAATACTAGATGCCATTACAACCATCACATTCATGATTAGGCCTTAGAACAGCACTAGAAGCAAAAATCTAGAAATTAGTTGAAGTTTTTCGTTATTGCAACCTGCAACAATTTCTTGACACTTGCCAAAAACCTATCTTTAATTATGTGTTAATGCACCAACTTTCTTGTGTAAATAAAGCTCCTACAGAAGTCAGCTGGATTGTGGTTTATACCAATCATTCAACCCTTTTTTTCATGTGGGTTTATTTCAGGAGAGAAGGAATTGATTTCAAAGGAGACGGTGGAAGCTATGGACAAAGAGAACCAGTCAATTACTTATGCTATATTTGAGGGTGAGCTGATGAAGATGCACAGAACCTTGAAAATCACTTTCCAAATTATTCCAAAACATGGAAAGAATTTCTTGAAGTGGACATACATATATGAGAAGATGAATGCTGATGTTCCACCTCCTGATGCATTGAAGGGCTTTGCTAGCGAAATTACCAGCATAGTTGATGCACATTATCTGGAGATGAATAACAAAAGCCATGGGGTTCGAGCTTGAGAACTTAATTACTCACTTGATTATCTAAGCATAATGTTAATTTTGTGTTTTTAGTAATTATGATCTGGTCGACAAAGCCATATTATAGCTTTCAGCTTATGTTGTTTGATCAAATTGTAAAGAAGGCAGGCTTAATAGACCAAATTAGCCGTTTGTTGGATAGCTTAATGATTAAAATAATAGTATGATACGACTAAATTGTCTACATGTTCAAGATTTTCACTTTTATTATAAAATATATTATCAGTATTTCCAAGTCTTGCAAATTGGACTCATGAATTTGGGACAGCCGGTCAACATGTTACTAATGCCAATGGGAGATCATAGGTTTGACTCTTGTATGTAGCACTCTGGACCAGACCTTCACCTTCAAATAAGAATCGAATTTTATGGACGCTTTTTGAATCAAATTCGATTTAATTTTACTAAAGGTGAAAATATCGGGTGCTCAAAGAAAAAAAAAGTCTTGCAAACTCGACTCATGGTTGTGGCATATATATATATATATTTATATTTATATTCCACTTTTACCAGCTTAAACTTCGGCTCCGTTTGGATAGCCATTTTTCGTCGAAAAATTACGTTATTTTCTATGATCACATTTCCTTATTATTATTTTTTTTTTACATACATCAAATCTCTATAATAATTTTTTTAAAAAAAATTCAAAAAAATGCAATCCAAACAACGCCTTAAGCGGTTGGGAATTTCAACCCCAAAGGGCAATTGAAGTAACGAATAAAGAATAAGAACATCCGGAGTAGGGGGAATATCTAAAGACTCAGAGTCTTTAAAGTCTGCCCCTTGTAATGCGGGCTCTGACCATCGATGGAGTCTGTACTCACATCGAACCCCCTCTCCTTCCCCTTAGGCTAGGCTAGATTAGGTTATAGGACATCTATCGTTACGAAAAAAAAAATCTTCCCCTTGTAATGCGGGCTCTGACCAACAAGGTCTGCAAAGCCAGTAAAGTTGAAAGAAGAATGTACTTCGTAAGCCTCGCTAAAATAGCTATTGGTTTAGGGGCACTCGTTTAAATATATTAAATTATTATATTTTTTGAAAAATAAAATTAATTTAAAAAAGTATATAAAGGTAACAATAATAATAATTTTTTTTAGTGTTTATACATATAATAAATTAGATAGAATTTAAATATATTAATGAGTATCATTCAACATCTTTAAATGAAAGTGATGGTGGTCAATCCTGGCTGGACTTATAGCCAACTTAGCTATTATGTTTCAGGGAGTTAGATTAGGTTGGATGACAAGGTGGAGATTTAAAAAAATAATAATAATAAAAGAAAAATAATAATAATAATAAAATAAGTGATCAAGCAAAAGCAAATCTTTCTGAAGAATATTTTGCTAGATCATGCCCAAAGACTTGTTAATATTTTATTGAACTAGCAGTGAGGAATTCTATCCTTTGACCATTATATTATACTTCTTTACCGGTTAAGATGGCTATAGTTTTCTCCGACATGATATATGGTTAAAAATTAATGAAGCGTAAGTGACTTTAGATGGATTAGGAAGATCCAATCGAATGAATTAAAAACCTTCTCCAACAACTTATAATTGCAAAATGCTATTAGTTGTATATGACAAACTAAGGAATCAAATTCTGCTTCATTGGGTTGATTCTTTTCCCTTTGGTCATCCTCTCATTGAGCCCCTAAAATAGTAAAATTTGCCTAGGTAAATTAAGTTCCACCATTAAGGAAATTGTGGAGATGTGGGCTACAAACTATTTTTGTGCATTATTTAATAGGCAAGGACCAAGGAAGGTGAAATAAATCATGTACTGCCAAAGTGCTCCATCAAATATATACTTCTCTTGAATAAAAAAAAACAGAGGAAAATTTTTTTTTTAAAAAAAAATCCAGTGGTTTCACAAAATTGTATTTTGTATGCCTAGAATTGGGGCAATTTTCATACAGGTCCCTAAGATTTTAAAAAGTGGCTAGCTAGTAGCCACCAATGGTTTTAGTAAATGGCAAAGGGACGCCTACCAGCTAAATCTCCATTGTAACCTCTAGCCCATTGTTGAAAACTGATCAAACATGTTACTTGCTTTTTAAGTTTGTGTCCATTGCATTATCAGGTTTAATTTGTAGAATTTTTCGTTTGGAGATGAAGATATATGCAATAATTTTTCTCTTTTGGTGGATAACACAAATTAAATCTAGATATTAATTAGCTGACAAAAACCATATTCAATTTGATGTTAATTTGTAACACAAAAACTTCATAGTCATGGAACTAACATCTGTGATACATTGATTGTAATCATCCCCTCTGCTGACAATTTCTATAGCAAAAGCATCTGTGATGCCCTTTGCTTTGCTGTTCTAAAGAAAGTTGTGTAACGAAATCTTGTCATGATAAATCAGCTTATTTTGTTGGTGCAGGTCCCTTTCTCGGAAAAAGATAAACAGAGTGGAGAGTAAAATATACCAATTAGGAGTTGTGATGTCTGATAAGAGTTTATTTTACGTATTTTTAGTGTGTTTTATTAGTTAATTTTGGTTTGATTATTTAGTTTTATAACTAAAATAACTAAGGTTTTGGTAAAAATCTACATTTTATGTTAAAGTGGCTAACATTGCATTTTTATGGATTTTTATGGTAAAAACTTCATATTTTGTAGGTTTAATGATTCAATCATCAAATGAAGTGCATTGAGAAGATATTTGGATGATTGATGATGAATTAAAGTGGTGAAAATAAAATATGAAGTGTAAAAGGAAGAAATGCAATTTGAGGACAAAAATCAAGAAAAGTCAGCTTTGACAACTCAGACACATTTTCGTATTTTGACTATATCAGGAGCTACACTGATCGGATCAAGGTGATCTTGGTACCATTTTGAAGCTAAAAGATATATCTACATTTGGTATGAAGACATCAAAGTCCAGTTCAGCCGTTTTCATAGTCAAAAAGTTGAAATACCGAAATTCAACTCAGCTGTCCAAAGTGGAAAACAGAGCTCTGACCAGGGTTTAGTATTTCGATCATATCTCAGGCTACAAAGCTCAGATTTGGATGATTCTTGAAGCATTGGAAAGATAACTCAAAGGGCTACAACTTTTGTGTTTTACACAAAAGCCAGTTCAGCCTTTATGATAGAGAAAATTGCAGCTGAAGTAAGGACAAAGTGAATACGCGAGTACACAAAACGTGACTTGTAACCGCGTTTTGTGTAGGCGCGTTTTCTGGCCGCAATTCTGCAATTTGCTCAGTCAATTCTCTTATGTTCAAACTACTTTCCAGCTATAATCTGCAAGAGAATTCGGTGCACATGCTTCAGAAGACAAAAGGGCAGACAAGGTGGCTTATTTTCAAGTCAAAAACAATGGTTTTTGACTTCCTTAACAAATGGAGATTTGGGAATCAAAATGTGGAATTTGACTTGGAAAAATGGAGCTCTTAAGCAGTTTATATGCAGAGACATTTTGGGTGGTCTGAAAAGGGGGAAATATACGGGAGAAGCTTGAAGAGTGCAGAAATGTAGTTCTTCCATTTCCTTAGTGTAGGATAGTGTAGTAAGTGTAGTTCATCCATTCTTGTATAATGGCTAGATTAGGATGAAAATGGAGATGAAGAAAGAGAAGTTGAAGCTCAAGTGACATGGGTTATCTCTTCTCCAACTCTTTATCTTTTGTATTGGATTCTTAAATATAGTTAATATGCAATTTCTGGATTTTATATTTAATATGTGTCTTTAAAGTTTATACCTTGGGTTTGGTTGAACTTTTTATGATTGTTAGTGTTTATCATTTGGCTATTTAACTGCTATGATTTGAGCAAGTTATTTAGCACTTTAACTCTTTAAATCATGATTAATATGGTACCATTAATTGTGATTATCTAAGGTGTTATTTCTGCAATGAAAATTGAGATTTAACATTAGTTCAAGAAGTGCTAAACATAGGGAGTACACTCACGAAAGTAGAGGTGCACCTATGTGGTTTTTAGTGATTCATTTCATGTAATTTCACTGAAGAAATGAACTTGCAGCTAATTTCATAACCATGAGAATAGGTATGGATTAGTTATAAGTATAATTGATTCACTACGAAAGTAGGATTCAAATGCATAAGGAAATTACACCATAACTAGCTTAGATGTAGTATTCAATGATCCAAATATAACACTTGCATGAGTAGTTAGGGATACCACAACCTAAGGAGCTTTTATTTGTTATTTTGTATAATTTCAGTAGGTTAAATTTGTTATAATTCATTGATAGTCTAAATAATAAAGAAACTTTAGTAATACCGGTAATTGTTCACTCTTCCCTGTGGGATCGACCCGATATATACCCTAAACTACTAGTTGACCTGTATACTTGCAGTGAACGGGTGTAATTCGGTTTTTTAACTTGTACGTCTGTAAAATACCCGTCAATGTCCTATTCTTGAAAAAGGAAATCAGAGTGGGAGACTAGAAAAAACACCAATTAGGAGGTTAGGTGATCAAACGTATTTTTGTTTTTTTGTTTTTAATCAAGGGATCAACCATTCAGATCATGACTGCCTCGTGGAAAAGCAATCAATCATAGATCTCAATCCCAAAATATGATTTTAAACTTTCTGCTCAGAAATAAAATAACTACATTTTACAAGTATATAAAGATCAAAGGGAACTTTATACTTCAAATTGTCCAGAGAAGAATGAGTCTTAGTGGCAAGCTAGTGTTCGAGCAGGAGATCTCATCTCCTGGAATACTTTTCTTCGAAATTTATGGCAGCAAGAAACAATAATATCTGCCAAGCATCTGCCCTGACAACTTCCTAGCATCGAATTACTTGAAGGAAATTGGGGAGAAGTAGGATGCAAACTTTTGGTAAATTACTTGATTGGTAAGGCCTGCATGGACTTCTTATATTAAAGAGTGTAGACCTTGTATAAATATGCAATGTTTTTTTTTTTTTGTTGATTTTTCATTCCTAATTTGGTTCATGTTGTAATCATGTGTATTAATTGCAGATGGCAAACTAATTCCTGTAAAGGAGACTATTGAAACTGTTGATGAAGATAACAGGTCAATGACTTACAGAATTCTTGAGGGTGATCTTCTGAAGGATTATAAGAGCTTGCTAATAACTTTCCAAGCAACTTCAAAAGGTGAGAAGAATTTTCTTAATTGGACATACGAGTATGAGAAGCAGAATTTAGATGTCCCTGCTCCTGATCACATGTTTGACTTTGCAAGTGAAGTTAGTAACATAATTGATGCTTACTTCCTCAAGAACCAAGATCATTTCCAAGCTTGATAAGCTTCTTGATCAGGAATTTCAATGTAAAACCAGTCAAGAATACATGCCATGTGTGTCTCAAATAAATTTCATTTTAGCATTTTTATGATCTATCATGTAAAAATTCGTTTGTCTCTTTTATGCACAAATCGTTGTGACACCAAGAAGGATGGATCAACATTTACCAATGGCTTATGATAAGAAGCATAACCTTAGCTACCACAACCGTCAAAAGCCACAAAAAGAGAAGGAAAATATGCATGAATTACCCTTGGCATGGCCAAGTTGAGTTTTCCATCTCAAATTGTCAATGTTTACAATAATTGGTATGGTTACTGAATGAGTGATCAAAAGTATATGAATGTTACAATAAAAGGGTTCGTACTGTACAAGTAGGTACAATTCACGGGTCTAATATTCTATATGTATACTATATACTATACATCTATGCTTCTATATGTATACTATCTACTATACATCTATGCTTGATTTTTCCACAAGGCTTTGCATATCATCAAACACTTCCGCTTCTGGCATACTTGTCAATCTGACTGATATCGAGAATTCTATCCATCCCACTTGCCAAAAGAAACCTGAAATTCCGAATCAAAGCATAGATAAATTGGCTGAATGAATCAAAATTTCAAGAGTACTAATATGAAGCCAAGAAATCAATATTGTTAATGAAGTAATGGAAATTACTTGTCCCTGAGGTCTCTTGACATCAATTGGCAACCTCCTGGTACGTTGGATTGCAAATTCACAGCTATATTTGGATTGTGAATGCTCTGTCTAAGGTGTACCCATCCAAGTTCTGCATTGTCCTTGTCAGAAACTTTGGCCCTGGAGTTTGAGCAAATTTGTATTTAGCAATAAAGGGACTACAATTATGTAGAGTTTGTCAAGGTGTTAACATTTTATGATAAATAGATTAGGAGCAGCTTGAGCCATTCTCGCCAAAAGCAATGGTGGATCCATAACCTAAGATTTAAAAGACAATGATGCAACCTAAAGATCTACCTGACCATTGAAAAAGTTTTATGTTTTTCAAATTAGGTGATCAATTCTTTTACATCATACGGATTTAAGGGAAGGGGCTGTAATTTTTATGCCGAAATTTGTTATAGAGGAAAAGGAGAGATTGATTAAGGAGCCCCAAAAACATAGGAGGCGGAGCATTAGCCTGAAAACTTTTGGCACCTGTACATGTGAGCATCAACAGCTGCTGGAGTGTCGTTGGTGTCCACAAGGCAGCCATCACTTACCCAACACTCTCCACAAGAGTCTAAATCCCAGCCTGGCAACTGACCTTCCTGCAAATAATTTACCATTCTTTTAGCATAAAGTATACTAAAGATTTGATCAGATATGGTTCTTGCTATTTTCCTTGTTCTTTTTTAGCACAAAGTAATAGATATGTACCTCAACGTAGTTTCTGAATGTTTCAATGGCCTCAATGGCTTTGGCTTTTGCAAACCTTGGCTCAGAAATGACATTCATCCTAAGCTCTGCTGATTCCAGGGGCCCTTCAAGATCTTTAATAAGACTACCTATTCCATCACCTGAGCCCTCAAGCTTCATTCTTACCATCTCAATGATGATCTTCACAACCATATAAGCACCTGCAAAGTTCAACCACATCGCTTGATTTAGTCAATGTAAAGTGCATATCAAGAATCCATGCCAAAATTTAAGATTCATGTTTATATATAGAACAAGGACAATAGTTGCATTACAGACATTGTGATTTTCAAAATAAAAAAGACAATGTAAACCCCAGTAATTTTAAGAAATCGGGAGAATGTTTATTTTAAATTTAGGGATAAAGTTAGAATCAGATTGACAGACTGAGTTACATGAGATATGTTAGAAAACTATTAATATATGTCTTTTAAGTTTGAAAGTTACAGTGTCTGCAATCTTGATATTTTCCGTAGAAGAAATAGACTAACCATCATCAAGGAAATGGTTTTCTTTGAGAGCACCATGGCCAGTAATTTCCATCATCAGATGAGTCTCCATCCCATCCTTATTAAGCTGAACTCCTTTATCAATCACATTTCTATATCCAACTCGATACAGGCAATGCTGACCTCCTCTGTCAGTGATGAATCTAGTCAGGGCCATGCTTGTACGTGCATCAGTCACAATTGTAGTTCCAGGATGCTCTTTCAGGACAATGGCAGACATCAGTGCTATGAGTTTGTCACCATTTATGGGGTTGCCAGAGCTGTCAACGACGCCGCTTCGATCAACATCGGTGTCGAAAACTATGCCAAGATCAGCTTTGTTTTCAAGAACTGCAGCCCTTGTTAAGGCCATGGCAGTTTTGTCCTCAGGGTTAGGAATGTGGTTAGGGAACATTCCATCTGGATTGAGGTGTAGAGAACCGAATGTGTCTGCTCCTAGCCTGTCTAAGACATCGTATGTAAAGAACCCTCCTGATCCATTTCCAGCATTCACAATTATCTGCATTAATTTCATCAGATTTCCTCCATATGCATCCCAAATAAGAAGAAAAATAAATAAAAAAGACTGTAATTTACCCAAAAAAACACCGTATAGAATAAGTAAATTGAAGGTACCCATATATCTTTCCTTCTTTCATTTTCTTTTTAAGAACAAATTTTCATTTTGTTTTAGAATGGGCCTTCCGTTTCATTGCTATTTCTGGCCAGCCTGTGTTGCAAGCGTATTGACTGTTGGGGTCCGGAAGAGCGTGGGCCGACACTTTGGTTGAAGTTATTTTATTTGGACAAAAGTATTAGGCTGAGCCCAAAGTTTAGTTATTATATCGTAGCAAGCTCTTTAATGAAAATATTGGTAGGCAGCAGTTCATTTTACTAAATTAGACAAACGCAAATTTACTTTTAAAAATATTAATCAGATAAAATTCGTATATTTCAATCACATATTTTAGGTTAATATTCATCCTAACCACTGGGGTCGATCTAGTAGACAGGAAAGAGTTCTTGGAGTCTTCTTTACTGTCAGATTCAGGATTCAAATCCTATGTCTGACAGTTGAAAATAGGATGGGTGTAGAAAGGGGTGAAAAGATAAATAAATAAATCAAACAAAGGTTAATATTCACCCTAACAACACAGACAATCATGCAATTTTTATGGCCAATGTTCACTTGCTAGTATAACAATTGATTCCAACATAGATGAGGTAAGTGGAACCACCATTGCACATGAATGAACAGAACAAGGGAAAAACAACTCGTGCAGGAGAATTTTTCAGTCACAAACTAAATAAAGATCGAGCTAAAATTTCCAACCTGAAATCCTTGGAGAGGAGTGTCATAATGCAAGGGATGATTAACTCTTTCCTTGATGATATCTCTGAGGTGTTTTGCATAAGTGCTCATGAAATCCACTCTTTTTGGTGGATTCCGTAGAGCAGTTGACACTTTTGCAAGTCTATTAGCATATTTCCGGGCGGCTCTGTAGCATATTTCCTCCACATCCAGCGATGTCAGGCCTCCATTCTTGGTGAAAAATTTCAGACCATTCCGGGTGTATGGCAAATGAGAAGCTGTCATCTGCATCATGTTATATTTCTCAATTCTTCCACGTATTAGCATACTAATACAGACTAAAATAAACATCCAAAGCCTAGTAGTAGTATTTTCCCATTTTCTCTCATTTGCTTAAAGCCTTGAACTATTTTTAAAGACTTATAGTTTCCCAGCGGGTTTTAATTTTGCTTTTAACTTATTTCAGATGAAAGAAAAGTATTTGTGAAAATCAAGTGTCTTTTGAAGTTCGAATTTACAAAAGTTGAAGAGCAAGATTACCATCTGGTTTCTTGAAATCATGTTTCAGGAAATAATAGCCATAGCATCACTTAGAAAGCAAAAGGAAACAATATTTAGCTTTAAAAAGTTTTGTCTTCACAAACTTCTCCTACACGGTCTCAAAAGGCATTTTCTACAAATTTTATTATTTTCCTTAAAAGCTTCAAGACTTGATATCTATGTTTAACAATAGTTTTAGTGCAAAATCATTGAAGAAATCAGTCTATACCATTTTTATATGTATGCATAACAAGCTCAAAAACATGGAGCTGTTTTTCAATACCATTATGGAAGCATCATACATAAATGGAGGCAACAATGTACTCATGAAGCAAGCCGGTGTAGTTGCAAGCCCCATATCAAAAGCCAGACAACCAGCACGAGCAAGACCAGCAAAAACAGCAGCACTTAAGGATGCACCTGAAATTCTAGGGTCACGTCCAAGTGACACCCTAACATTTTCCACACTTCCATTTGTTTTCTCCTTCTCCAATCTCTCCACAACCCATTCACCAAAACTCTCTGCGATCGCCTCCACGGCGGGAGGCGTTAGGTCGACCGTCCTCCCCTTTTCGCCTTCTAGAGCCACCCCACGAACATCCGAGCCATTTTGCAGTCTTCTAATTTTATCCATTTCTTCATCCACCACAACTTCATTGTACTTTACAGTGCTGGAAGATTCGACGCGTGGTAAAGATTTTCTAGAGGGAAATGGGAATGAAATCTTGAAATTTGTATTGTGCAATATTGGTTTATTTATTGGAAGTGATGGAAAGTTTGTTTTGGAAATTAGACCTTGTAGGGATTGTGATTGTGTTGAAGCCATTGTTATTATTTGCTTCAAACTTGGCGCCCTTAGTTTATTTTCAAAGTGTGTAATGGTGATGATATTCGGACAAGGGTTGAAAGTTAGGAAGATAAGGTTTATTGGTGAATAAACCATAACCTTACAGTTTGCATATGTATCTCCTGCAAAGGATGAAATATCTGAGAACAAACTTCCAAATGCCCTGAGATTTTTTTTCTTGTTTTATCTATGCATATCTTCTTCAGCGATTGATACTTCTATCGAACAGAAAAATGGTATATTCCACGACACCTAATAATCCAATTGGGGTTCCAAAAACTGCAAAAGGCAAAAAAAAAAAAAAAAAAGTGTTCTATCTTTGCATCTGAAGAATTAATATTACGTAAAACAACCAAAATATAGTGATCTGCATTAATTTTTTTTTTTTGGGAGAAGGGGGGGGGGGGGGGGGGGGTTCCTTTTCTGTGGGGATTAACCGGAATGCCGAGTCAAATTAGAAATTCGGATGGAAGACTGGATTACTGAGCATCATTTCCTGGAATTTGAAAATGAGATCTATATATAACTAGAATCAGTGAACATATCTGTTGGTCCCAAGAATTTCAAGTATCTAGATGAAAATTATAGATTATTCAAGTCTTCGAGATATTTTATTTATCAGAGAAAAAAGTCTCTGAGATATTCTAAATCAAGAACAGTTTTTGTGTAGCTTTTCTGAAGTAATTTATCCAAATGAAGTTTAGAGATACAAGATCTTATGACTGATTGACTAAAAAAAGGTCGTGAAGGTTGTTCAAGAATATGCCAAGTTCCTTATGCTTGACGAGGAGAACATGGGAATAACGCCAGATTAATTTTTTTTTTCCCTTCAATTTGATCAAGCTCAGAATAAAATTAAAAAAAAAAAAACCAATTCTCGTCAATGTCAAGCAAATAATATCACAGCTAAAGAGAAAGGAAATCAGGGGTAAATGATGAAAGAGAAAAATGGCATCTAATCAATTTCTGCTGTTAATTGTCGAAAGAGAAAATAACATCAGCCAGGGCGAATTCAGTTCTTGATTGTAAACTTTTTCAAAAAAAAAAAATCTCAAATTTCTTGCTGAGAAATACGTTATATTCAGTTAGAATAGTTAAGGGCCTTATTCATCTCGATCGTCTTAAAGCAAGGATTCAATATTCTCTTATTCGCGTTATCCTTTTCTGCTTTCTTCAATCCCCCTCCCAGGTAAAGAGACAGAAAAGGTTATATTTGTTATAGCTACACCAGCAAAGCAGTAACCTGAACAATAGCCATACAAGAGGCCGAGATAGTTTCCTGCGAGGGTAATACCTTAGCTCTCAAACATTACATGAGGAACAGCCATAAATATACAGCAAGAACTTAGATTGTATGCCTTCATCATCAGCCCTCGAATCACAAGTACGCAACAGCGAGGGAATCAGTCTTGCTTTTAGCCTCTAAATCCAGGATAATCAAGCCATTCAAGATGTATTTCTACTTCACCACATTCCACGTTTCTCAACCTAAGTATCATCTTTTGGAACATTTTACCCTGGTTCCAAACAATGCAGCTCTCATCTGCAAGGCAATTGTCGTGGCTTGGTTGAACTCTGTCAACTTTAGTCCCATCTGGGAGGTCTTGCAAACCCATTTTCAAGCACTCGAGAAATGGTTTCACGTTGAATTCTGCATCTCCCATTGGATCATCTCCCGTAAACGTGTCTTTATCAAATACTCTCTGAAAGATACAAAATCCATTGTTAATCAGTGGAAGTCATACATGATGATCACCATATTTTGGTCCTCCAGAAGGCAAGACAGATATACAAAGGAACACACACTTTTGATTAAGCAAAATGCATAGAGAACATAAACTTGAACTCATTGCTTTATACTATCAGTTTGGCAAGACTGCCGACCTAGATCCATTCAAGTCACGGATGTTCATTGCAGACACTCAATAAGAAAGGAAAAGAAAATGTGACTTACCAGAGCAAATGGGACATTAGGATCCTTCAAACTAAGAGTCAGACTTTCATTCCAAACAGGGGAGCAGTTTTTATTCACCACACTTGTCTTCACAGTCTGCAGTAAACTTTACATCATGAGAAGCAGTACACGATCCTACGATCTACATGATTGAAGAAAATTCAGTAATCACTACTAAACTTGTCTTGCAGCCATCAGGGGGATAACAGATCAAATTCCTCAATCAACAAATTATTCAGCAGAATAAGCACATTGTAACCACGTTCATTAAGACTATCCAACATCTACAAATTCCTAAAATGGCTGGTCATTATTTTGTTGGTGGTGAACGGTGAAGGAAAATTGAAACGCCATCTCTATGCAGCGAGTTCACTTGCCAAGTCAATTCGGTACTAGCAGTGCTAAAACTAAGTGAACACAGCATGCATCTCTCCATTTGTAATCAACCAATTACGTTTTTAGCTGTCCAGAAATGGGAAGCTTATCAAATAACAAAGCAAAGCATTTGCAATGCCATATTTGAGAATGTTATGAACAACCAAAAGTTTGCTCTATTAAATAAGAAAGAAACAAATTAAGCAGAAAGTATAATGCAAGAACGAAAAGAAACATTGAAATTGAACTTTCAGTTTCAGTATCTTGAAATTCAATCAGCATTTTTGAGCATTTAGCTGACAAAACCATGATAGCCTAACTACAAATAGGCCAAACAGCACTTCCACCATGAAATGGTATACTTAACTTTCTGGCATAAACGCCACTAGCTCAGTTCACAATCCCCCTTATTCAGCCATGCTTCTCATTCTTGCCTGATCCTTTTCCTCAGTTGCAGGTATCCTCTCCAGCATCAATCTTATATTCAGTTTCAAAAAATTTAAAAAAAATCTTGAAATTTCTATGTATCTTCGTATTCAGACCTAATTTCTTTATGTTTTTCCTATTCTTCTTCAACTAATATTTTAATTAGAAAATCAATCTGGTTGGTTAATTCTAATTAACATGGCCTTCTAATTCTACAACTTCAGCTTGCAACAGATGCCGATTTCGACGAGATTAACACCAAAATTGCAATCTTTGGAAACAAAAAAGAAAACCCAATATGATTTGAATAATCACAGAAAAAACCCACAAATTAAAAGACCATATGAATCATATAAGATACAAGCAATACATGATATGATTACAGAGCCAAAAAAAAAAAGAATTGCCAGTAGAAAAAGTAATGAGAAGACGACAGGCCTGGCCAGCATGGCTGACGACGACATAAGGGTCACTGCTATG
This sequence comes from Coffea eugenioides, assembly GCF_003713205.1. Taxonomy (NCBI): domain Eukaryota; kingdom Viridiplantae; phylum Streptophyta; class Magnoliopsida; order Gentianales; family Rubiaceae; genus Coffea; species Coffea eugenioides. The sequence continues at coordinate 38,043,609 of NC_040045.1, read as the reverse complement.
GCTAACAGTGTCACGAACAGCGAGGTTGATGCCTCTGCAAACCTTAATTCTCAGTAGACCACAAGAATTCATGTTCTTCAGTACTTTGAGGAAAGAGCAGAAAAAAGAGGTAAAGAAAGGTTTCTAACTTGAATAGTCAACTCTTTTGTAAATATAGGAAAAGTTAAAAGAATATCCTCCTCACAAACTTAGAAAATCGAGGACAACCATTCCACTCAGAGTCACAACTCACAAATTCCAAGTAAAACTGAATTTACAAAACAAAAAAAAAAGGTGGAAAATGGAGTTCCATCTTATGTTTATGTTTTGTGTGACACACTGATACTTAACATTTTTTCAATAAATAAAACAAGTAAATATACAAGAATATTATTCCATTAGTTTGTTATTCTCTTTTTTTTTTTTTTTAAATCATCAACTCTTTCACTATTATTACTCCAGCCTACTTAGGAGAGAACTCAACTATGTCGGGAGCTAGAGGGAATAGTTCCCTCACTTAAATTAAAAGAATGCAATAGTGCACGCTTTTTAAATTTTACATCTTATGTTTTGCCTCATTTGTTATTCACACTAGTAAACGTGTATCAACTTTCGGTGAATTATGAGAGCTACCGAAGATTCATTTTTGGATTCAAATTCTCTTTTTCTCTCCCTATTTCTTCAATTTCACCTCTTTCTTGTTAGGGAAAAAAAAAAGTAATAAGACCAATGTTTAATTATGCAGGTTGTCTAAATGTCTAATCTAAGGACTATTCCATGAGCATTGCTTAAGGGCGAAGTTGATGTGTTAATGTTGGAATTTTTAGCATTTGTGATCGATGGTTTGAGGAACATATAGCCAATGCAGTGGAATATGCTAAAAAGCAATTAAAACTTGCGTTAGTCCTATTCATTTTTTGCTCATGTAAGAAGAAGAGTATTTAAGATATTCTCCTATAATTGAGAGTCCAATACCTAATTAATATCCACTGCCAATTAAAACGAGTCATTTATGTTACAAACAGTATTTCACGATACAATTTGAATGGAACAAAATTAATGAGGAAGCACTGGGCGGCATAATCAATCCACTGATATACAAGCCCAAGCCGTGTCAGGTGAACCATAAATCTTATTCATCCAGTCCAGTACACGAGCATCTCATAGCCCATTGACCATCCTGGCCTTTTAGGTCTGGGTTTGGCCTCTTTACACTGCATAAACTTTGTTAAGGAGAGAGGGAGGGGGAGAGAGAGAGAGAGAAAAAAAAAAAGAAGTCTACCAACTTCAGATTCCAGATATACAAATTATAGTCAAGTGATTAGGGAGAGTTTTTAGAATTTTTTTTTTTACTGTCAAGTTCAGGATTCGAATCTTGTACCACACACAGGTGAATATGAGAAGGGGTGGGAGGGAAGCGATTTACTATCAATTTTACAAAAATTTTTGAACAAAAGTCCTAATTAGAGTTCTCGAATTAGGAGTATTTCTAGCTAGGTCCACAAGGAAAATCAAAAGCAAATTGTACACAGTCATTACACGTTGTTTACTTTGCCTCTCTCCCCCTTCCACCGTACTCACTTCTGAAAAAATTATTGGGACAAGACAGTCGAAGGATGGAAGAAAATGGCAAAGAAGAAAAAGCCGAAAATTCAATTAGAAACTCTAGAAAGGAATGAATGACACTAAAACATGCATATAAAACACAACCAACTACTACAAAAGAATTCAACATTCAAACATGAAACATGTGTCCACTGCCCACCTTCGATGATGGCCACATTCTTATCATTTCTTTCCTCCTACCTTTAAAAAAAAAAAAAAGGGACTGCATCAACATTTTGGTATGCTAACATGACAAATTAATATTTAATCTACAATAGGACAATCATATTGGAGAGCTTTTTTTGTTTCTTTATTTCTGCTACAATAGATTCAAACATATTCATATTTAAGATTAGAATAAATAAAGAACATAAGCTACCACAATGTCAAATATATCACCCTGGTTTAGGTTTAACAAACTTGACTTCACCTACCATAAGGTATCATATACGAAGGTTCGCCTATCTACATCTCCTATTGCCTTTTTTTTTCCCCACTTGTCTTTGTTCTTTTGTTAATCAAGGAACAAACATGCATATGCTTAGAATATGCTCAATGGCCCCATTCACGAATTCTTAATCAGAGAACCCCATTCTTGAAGTCAAATACAGGTTCTGTTAAGAGAAGAAGGTGAACCAATCATCTCTTTTCAAAATATAGCTAACAAAGAAGCAGATAAAACCTATTTGTGCTAATTTTCAGCAACTGTTGGGCAATGCTGCAAGGATGAAACACAAACCAATAAATATATATATATATATATATATATATATATATATATGTTATTTGATAAGGTAATCACGCAAATACTGATAAAAGGATATCTGATCGTGAAAATAACTTGTTTTGTAGATTTTTAAATATTAGCCATCTGATTGTAGAAGAACGTCACACTAGCTATAAGTTCGATTTAAAACCAAATTAAGATGAAAGAAATTTTTAGTGATGCAACACCAATTAATGAGATGAAAGCTAAAATGGGTGGGCACTAGTACAATATACAATCCATTTGGATTGGTCTATTTTTTAAATATAATACTACAGAAATACACAAACAAAAACAACTCAAAAAACATCACATCCATATAATATATCAAAAATAACTCACAAATATACATAAAAAATTTTAAAAAAAATAAATTCTACAATATTTTTCATCTCTTACACCATCCATCACTACCGTCACCAACCCCTCCCTTCTCCTTTCTCCTCCCCCTCCCTCTTTCTCCTCCCCTTCCCTTCTCCGCCACCCCCGTCCCTCCCCTCTCCTCTCGATCTAGTCGAGGCATCTAGTCGCCACCAAAAGGTCTCAACTTTCTAGTTACAATTTGGCCATGACCAGATTGCGGCCTTTGATAGCGACCAAAGGCCTCAATCTGGTCTCGACCGGATCCAGGGGGTACGGGAAGGGGAGAGAAGGAGGAGGAGGAGGAGGGAGGGGTGGTGGCGGTGGTGGTTGTGGTTGTGGGTGGTAGTAATAAATTTAAAAAAGTACCATAAAAATATTTTAATTTTAAAAAATACCCCAAAATATCTATTAAAAACCCCTCCAAAAATATCACAAAAAGTATTTATAGTAAAAGTTTTTCATATACATTACTACTGTAAAATATTTCAAAAATACCTTAAAAAAACAACTAATCCAAACGGAGCATAGATGGCTGAAAAACAGAAATGGAGAATATTTTGTGAAACCAAACGCGGCACAGTTGATCTTTTTGCCTGCTCAAAAGAGCCAAATACCTGACAAACTCCAAAACTAGACGCATGTGCACCCATGCTTTTCAAGAGGGAAAAGGACATTTGCAGCCATCAAAATCGAGCTTTCCAGCAATCTAAACAATGTATATTTCATACACATCTGCATGGAAACGACTAAATATATGTAGAATCTTGTATACGACCCATGACTCATCTATACCCTGTTTATCTTTGCAACCGCCCCCCTCCTCCTCACCGACGGGAACTTTCAGGCCATATTAAACCTTCAAAGTACTAATCATCCCCACAAATCCAATTGCCAAGAGACGTAATATCAAGTTCATCAATTATATGCCCAAGCAAAGGTGTATAGACAGGACCATGTTATTGAAAACTTGGCTGCTCCAATCTGTAACCAAATTTAGGGAAAGAATATTCATCACTCAATCTGTTGTCCAAGTTACCACTAAGATTACAAGAAACTTCAAATCCATAATGTTGAAATTAAGCACGCTTAAAAGTCTTTATGGTTTTTCATGATTTGTGTTATATTAAGTCAAGGATCATATTAAATTCTTCTAGCAAAATTAGATCGTGCTTAGTTAGTTTGCTCTTATGAACTCGTTGAGAACTATTCAGATCTGGCTCACAACGTATTAAAAGTAGGAGGAACAAACCTACTTATCAAATGACGAGATAAGTAAATGAATAATTTTTTTTCTGACCAAATATGGATAAAAACTCATGAAGAAGCCTTTGACATGTGAGCAACTATATATTCTTTGGTTAGATGGTCGAATTATATACATTTACACTGCAACTGCGACTGCGACTGAGTGCAATGTCTAATAGCCCAATATTCAGAAAAAACAACCAAAGGCTCCTCTACTTTGACTATTCACTCTATTGGAGAGTCAACAAAATTCATAAATGCTTCCAATTTGTCTACAATCCTGCAATCCATTCGCTTATCTCAAAAATGGGTCCTATGAATTGAATGCAGCACAACATGGAGGCCAAACCAATGAAAGAAAGTCGACTGTAGTATCAAGAATATCACTCAAAGATACTTGAAAAATTGAAATTTCATAGACACTTGTTTTGAAAGAGGTCTGGATAAGCTCCGTTTACTTGTGGTTATCTATCCCTTCATCCCTTTCAAAAATAGACACTTGGTTTGAAGATAAGCAAGAATGCAATTGTACTGTCATATCCTCGAAAGAGGTCTACATTTCATACTTAATAATACGCCTTGTCAAATTCCAGGGGCTAATTTTTATTGTAACCATCAAATTAAGATTCAATAACATTGAAAAACTGGGAGCATACGATAGACTTAATAGATAGGTCAACTCTTTAGCATCTATGATTTCATCTAGTCTAGTATTTATTCATAATATTTTCTAGTAAACATTATAGAGGGCTGGAAAACTAGAAATTTGATACCTGTGGCTAGAAATATCACCATTTCTAAGCAAAAAAAAAAGAAAACGAAAGATGGATATTGCTTTTCAGTCCGCAAATCGGACCCATGTAGGTCGGTAGGGTACAAGGTACAAGTACATGGTACGAATCCAGGGTCCATTTGTTGCAAGGTGTTAATGGCTTCAATGGCCATAATTATAAGGGATAATTTGACAAACCTCCCCTCAGGTTTCTCACAATTATAAAGAGCTCCCCTTAGGTTTTAAAAATGTAGGTCCAAGAACTTAAAATTTCTTTCAAAAATCCTAAATTGTCCTTTTGTACAAAACTAAGAAAGAAAAATATAGTATAGTCAACCATTTTTTTTCCATACTTTGCATAAATCAACAAGCTAAACCCCTAACAACCATTCAAGCATAAGTTCTAAAAGCAAGTAACCATCCAAAAGATCCCAAATTGCATATATAATATCAATACTTTCCACGATAAAAAAAAATACAAAACCCTATTGACAACCAATTTTATGCCCCCATATTAAATATCAATGCTTAAATATCTTTTCCATATAAGCTAATTTGACCAAGAACCACCATTACAATTCTCCTATGGCTTTAAAAATATTAATATCTGAAAAGTTGAGAATAAATTCTACTTCCACAATAAAATGATAATAAAAAATTTCTAATCCAATGAAAGAAATCATTATGTAATTACTGATATTTTATAAAAATTTTCCTTAATAATAAACAAAATATGACAAATTCCACTTCTTTAGTTCTTTTTCCTATTTCAATCATCAATTTCATTATTTATTTCTCTATCACTGCGAAGTCTCTTTATTTTCTTCTAGTTTGACACATAATCTACCCCCTTTGTATATTTTGTAATTCAATTTGCTAATATCCACAAAATTGAAGATAATAAAAAGAAGTTATATTAACTAGAATATAGACAAGAGACGGAAAAATAGATTTTTTTTTTTTAGGTTTTGTAAATTTGTTGCCTTAAATTTAAAATTGTCTACTAAGTAGAGAGCATTATATGTATTTTACTATATCAAGGGAGGTAAGTGTAATTTCTTAAACCCGAGGGGAGCCGAGAGCAATTGTCAGAAACCTCAAAGGAGGTTTCTAAAATTATCCCTAATAATAATAGGCTTTAAAAAGCTTTAATTATAGTTAAATCAATTGAAGGCATTGACCCCTCCAAACCTTGATTAGTCGTTATCTAATGTCCATCATCCCACCCTAACCTGACCTAGCCGTCTTTCACAACCTTAAAGCTTTCATTTGAGAATTTTTTAAGCTTTAATTTAAAATATTTACGTTTGACCTTGTAGCTGTGCAGATTAGTCAATTAATCCTGCTTTGTAATAGCAATTATTTAAATATGGCTTGTTAGTTAATTACCAGCCAAGCATATATTCTTGAATACGAGCTCGAGTCGAGTTCGAACTAATCAAGTTGAATTCGAGCTCGAACTCGAACTCAAAATTACCAAGCTAGTTAGCTCGCGAGCGGCTCGCTAGTTCGATTATATATTTTTTTTATTTTTTTTAATAGTAAAATTACATATATATATCTAATATTTTATTATTTATTAAAAAATATTATTTTATTCATTTTTAAAAATAAAATATTTTTTTATTTTTAAAAATAAAATATTTTTTTTTATTTTTTTAAGTTCGAGCTTAACATTTTGAACTCATCGAACTTGATCGACCTCGAATTTGAGTTCGAGTTTCGTAAAATTAATTTGAGACTCGATTCGATTAGTTTAAAATTCGACTCGACTCGATTCGTTTACACCCCTAGGTGGAGGGGGAGGGAAGCGATTTACTATCAATTTTTCAAAAATTTTTGAACAAAAGTCCTAATTAGAGTTCTCGGATTAGGAGTACTTCTAGCTAGGTCCACAAGGAGAATCAAAAGCAAATTGTACTCATTCATTACACGTTGTTTACTTTGCCTCTCTCCCTCTTCCACTGTACTCACTTCTGAAAAAATTATTGGGACAACCCCTAGGTGGAGGGGGAGAGAAGCGATTTACTATCAATTTTACAAAAATTTTTGAACAAAAGTCCTAATTAGAGTTCTCGGATTAGGAGTACTTCTAGCTAGGTCCACAAGGAGAATCAAAAGCAAATTGTACTCGTTCATTACACGTTGTTTACTTTGCCTCTCTCCCTCTTCCACTGTACTCACTTCTGAAAAAATTATTGGGACAAGACGGTCAAAGGATGGAAGAAAATGGCAAAGAAGAAAAAGCCAAAAATTCAATTAGAAACTCTAGAAAGGAATGAATGACACTAAAACATGCATATAAAACACAACCAACTACTACAAAAGAATTCAACATTCAAACATGAAACATGTCCACTGCCCACCTTCGATGATGGCCACATTCTTATCATGTTCTTTCCTCCTACCTTAAAAACAAAAAAAAAAAAAAAAAAGGGCTGCATCAACATTTTGGTATGCTAACATGACAAATTAATATTTAATCTACAATAGGACAATCATATTGGAGAGCTTTTTTTGTTTCTTTATTTCTGCAACAATAGAGACAAACATATTCATATTTAAGATTAGAATAAATAAAGAACATAAGCTACCACAATGTCTAATTAACAAAGTTGACTTCAACTACCATAAGGTATCATATACGAAGCTTCGCCTATCTACATCTCCTATTTATTTTTTTTTCCCACTTGTCTTTGTTCTTTTGTTAATCAAGGAACAAACATGCATATGCTTAGAATATGCTAAATGGCCCCATTCACGAATTCTTAATCAGAGAACCCCATTCTTGAAGTCAAGTACAGGTACGTCTGTTAAGAGAAGAAGGTGCACCAATCATCTCTTTTCAAAATATAGCTAATAAAGAAGCAGATAAAACCTCTTTGTGCTAATTTTCAGCAACTGTTGGGCAATGCTGCAAGGATGAAACACAAACCAATATATATATATGTTATTTGATAAGGTAATCACGCAAATACTGATAAAAGGATATCTGATCGTGAAAATAACTTGTTCTGTAGATTTTTAAATATTAGCCATCTAATTGTAGAAGAACGTCACACTAGCTATAAGTTCGATTTAAAACCAAATTAAGATGAAAGAAGTTTTTAGTGATGCAACACCAATTAATGAGATGAAATTTTTTTTTTGGGTGTTTTGGGGGGGGGGGGGGTAGGCGGGCACTAGTACAATATACAATCTATTTGGATTGGTCTATTTTTTAAATATAATGTTACAGAAATACACAAATAAAAATAACTCAAAAAACATCTCATCCATATAATATATCAAAAACAACTCACAAACATACGCAAAAAATTAAAAAAAATAAATTCTATAATATTTTTCACCTCTTACACCACCAATCACTACCGCCACCAACCCTTCCCTCCTCCTCTCTCCTCCCCCTCCCTCTTCCTCCTCCTCTCTTCCCATTCCCTCTTCATCCTCCCCTTCCCTTCTCCGCCACCTCCGTCCCTCCCCTCCCCTCTCGATCTGGTCGAGGCATCTGGTCACTACCAAAAGGTCTCAACTTTCTAGTTACAATCTGGCCACGACCAGATTGCGGCCTCGATCTGGTCTCGACCAGATCTAGGGGATACGGGAAAGGAAGAGGAGGAGGAGGAGGAGGGAGGGGGAGGAGAAAGGAGAAAGAAGGGGTGTGGCTGTGGTGGTTGTGATTGTGGGTGGTAGTAATAATTTTTAAAAAATACCATTAAAATATTTTGATTTTAAAAAATACCTCAAAATATCTTCTAAAAACCTCTCCAAAAATATCACAAAAAGTATTTATAGTAAAAATTTTTCATATATATTACTACAGTAAAATATTTCAAAAATACTTCCAAACAAAGCATAGATGGCTGGAAAACGGAAATGGAGAATATTTTGTGAAACCAAACGCGGCACGGTTGATCTTTTTGCCTGCTCAAAAGAGCCAAATACCCGACAAACTCCGAAACTAGACGCATGTGCACCCATGCTTTTCAAGAGGGAAAAGGACATTTGCATCCATCAAAATCGACCTTTCCGGCAATCTAAACAAATTTGTATATAGACAGTACCATGTTATTGAAAACTTGGCTGCTCCAATCTGTAACCAAATTTGGGGAAAGAATATTCATCACTCAATCTGTTGTCTAAGTTACCACTAAGATTACAAGAAACATCAAATCCATAATGTTGAAATTAAGCATGCTTAGAGTCTTTATGGTTTTTCATGATTTTTGTTACATTGAGTCAAGGATCATATTAAATTCTTCTAGCAAAATTAGATCGTGCTTAGTTAGTTTGTTCTTATGAACTCGTTGAGAACGATTCAGATCTAGCTCATAGCCTATTAGAAGTAGAAGGCACAAACCAACTTATCAAATGACAAGATAAGTAAATGAATAATTTTTTTTTGACCAAATATGAATAAAAACTCATGAAGAAGCCTTTGACATGTGAGCAACTATATTCTTTGGTTAGATGGTCGAATTATATACATTTACACTGCGACTGCGACTGAATGCAACGTCTAATAGCCCAAAATTCAGAAAAAACAACAAAAGGCTCCTCTATTTTGACTCTTCACTCTATTGGAGAGTCAACAAAATTCATAAATGCTTCTAATTTGTCTACAATCCTGCAATCCATTCGCTTATCTCAAAAATGGGTCCTATGAATTGAATGCAGCACAACATGGAAGCCAAACCATTGAAAGAAAGTCGACTGTAGTATCAAGAATATCACTCAAAGATACTTGAAATTTTGAAATCTCATAGACACTTGTTTTGAAAGAGGTCTGGATAAGCTCCGTTTACTTGTGGTTATCTATCCCTTCATCCCTTTCAAAAATAGACACTTGGTTTGAAGATAAGCAAGAATGCAATTGTACTGTCATATCCTCGAGAGAGGTCTACATTTCATACTTAATAATACGCCTTGTCAAATTCCAGGGGCTAATTTTTATTGTAACCATCAAATTAAGATTCAATAACATTGAAAAACTGGGAGCATATGATAGACTTAATAGATAGGTCAACTCTTTAGCATCTATGATTTCATCTAGTCTAGTATTTATTCATAATATTTTCTAATAAACAATATAGAGGGCTGGAAAACTAGAAATTTGATGCCTGTGACTAGAAATATCAGCCCCCGAGGCATTGGTCTGCTAGTAGTAATAGCCTAGTTAGGTGAGTACTACTGCTAAAGATCGAATCTCCGGTGAAACAGCCCACACGGCTTGGGCAGATTGGTGTGGGACACATGTGAACTAGTCTGGTGATTCAGGATATCACACGCTTCAATTGACAAAAAAGAAAAAGAAGACTAGAAATATCACCATTTCTAAGAAAAAAAAAGAAAACGAAAGATGGATATTGCTTTTCAGTCCACAAGTCGGACCCAGATAGGTCGGTAGGGTACGAGGTACAAGTACTTAGTACGAATCCATGGTCCATTTATTGCAAGGTGTTAATGGCTTCAATGGCCATAATAATAAGGGATAATTTGACAAACCTCCCCTCAGGTTTCTCACAATTATAAAGAGCTCCCCTTAGGTTTTAAAAATGTAGGTCCAAGAACTTATATTTTCTTTCAAAAATCCTAAATTGTCCTTTTGTACAAAACTAAGAAAGAAAAATATAGTATACTCAATCATTTTCTTCCATGCTTTGCATAAATCAACAAGCTAAATCCCTAACAACTATTCAAGCATAAGTTCTAAAAGCAAGTAACTATCCAAAAGATCCCAAATTGCATATATAATATCAATACTTTCCACGATAAAAAAACATACAAAACCCTATTGACATCCAATTTTATACCTCCATATTAAATATCAATGCTTAAATATCTTTTCCATATAAGCTAATTTGACCTAGAACCACCATTACAATTCTCCTATGGCTTTAAAAATATTAATATCTGAAAAGTTGAGAATAAATTCTACCTCCACAATAAAATCATAATAAAAAATTTCTAACCCAATGAAAGAAATCATTATATAATTATTGACATTTTATAAAAATTTTCCTTAATAATAAACAAAATATGACAAATTCCACATCATTAGTTCTTTTTCCTATTTCAATTATCAATTTCATTATTTATTTCTCTATCACTACGAGTCTCTTCATTTCCTTCTAGTTTGACACATAATCTATCCCTTTGTATATTTTGTAATTCAATTTGCTAATATCCACAAAACTGAAGATAATAAAAAGAAGTTATATTAACTAGAAAATAGACGCCCTTCGGGGCTTGGTCTGGTGGCTAGGGTTGCTGAAGATGGGGCTTAGGTCCCTGGTTCGAACCTTGCTACCAGCAAGTTGCGGAGGGTTGGGGAATAATCTACGGGGGTCCACTCCCTGTGGGACACCCCTAAAAAAAAAAAAACTAGAAAATAGACAAGAGACAGAAAAATAGATTTTTTTTTTTTAGGCTTTGTAAATTTGTTGCCTTAAATTTAAAATTGTCTACTAAGTAGAGGGTGTTATAGGTATTTTACTATGTCAAGGGAGGTAAGTGTAATTTCTTAAACCCGAGGGGAGCCGAGTGTAGTTGTCAGAAAGCTCAAGGGAGGTTTCTGAAATTATCCCTAATAATAATAGGCTTTAAAAAGCTTTAATTATAGTTAAATCAATTGAAGGCATTGACCCTCCAAACCTTGATTAGTCGTTATTTAATGTCCATCATCCCACCCTAACCTGACCTAGCCGTCTTTCACAACCTTAAAGCTTTCATTTGAAAATTTTTTAAGCTTTAATTTAAAATATTTACGTTTGACCTTGTAGCTTGCAGATTAGTCAATTAATCCTGCTTTGTAATAGCAATTATTTAAATATGGTTTGTTAGTTAATTACCAGCCAAGCATATATTCTTGAAAGGATCTCTACTTATTTCAATAGAAGACAATCCCACATGACACGCGCCATCACATTCAAAGTAAAAGCAGTGGTTCGTTATATTCCTACTTCGCCGACTGTATTGCTCGGTCACAAAGCGAATTTAGTCAACATTAATGCTACAATTGAGCATCTTTTTATCGTTCACACCCAAAAGGACACCAGAAGCGAGTATTCTAATAGAAGTTCTATAGGAATCCAATTCCTTTTTAACTTGGAAGGCACGATTCAAACTTCTAGCTACGACTGGAAAAAGAATATACCCACAAAGATCCTGGTTTGATCAAAACCAACGTTGAAGCTGCACAAGGATTAGAAGGGTTGATTGGTTGAAACATTAGCACCATTGCACCTGAATTGGCATGCTCAGGCCTGCATCTTTGCTTCTTAGGAACTCTGAACAGCAAGTTCAGATCCTGTGCCATGAAGAGCTAAACTCTAAAACATTCAAGGCTCCAACAAGCATAACCATCTCACAGCACAGAACATTATACGCACCAGTTTATCACTGTCAATTTTACAAATCATCAGAAAGAAGCGAGCAAATTTCCCAGAATAACACTATAGCACTTGTAGGGATTTGATGTATGTGAAATTAGTTAGAATGATAAAATAGGCGACCATAAAGCGTGTATGATGCTGCAGAAAAAAATTTGGAAAAGTTGATCAATCCAAATAAACAATATTCAAAGGATCCCAAAGAAATGATGGAATTGATGGAAACGTCAACAACAGATTGATAAACAAAACATCTTACATTAGTAGGTAAAACCAACAATTCTTCAACTTTATTCTTCGACAAGGACATAGACCAACTGAAATCACAAAGATACCGAAACAAAAGGCTACTGTGCCAACACGGCGACAAAAAGTAGAAAACTCCGAACTTGCCAACAACTTTCAAGCCACAAGCCAGCTCTTACATCTTCAATTCAATGAGAAGAAACTTTGAGATTGAGTGATTTATTAAACCATGCCTTCCAATTTCCAGAACTCTTCCTAGACATAGAGGGAGAAGTCTGATTGCCATCACCACTCATCTTCTGTGTCTCTGGCTTCTTGCACAGCATGAAGTTGCGAAATCCAAGAGAACCAATTGTCTCCCATGGACTCAAAGCTGCAATCACACGGAGACGATGATTATCAGAGAACATGAATTATTAAAGCTGCAATGAAACCAAGCAAATACAATTGTCACTCAGTACAATAGAAACAACAATCCAACAACCATTTCAGCAGACTCACTACGAACCTAATGAAACAAAGCATCTCTCAAAGTGACAATGCAGAACCCAAAACCACCAATTTCAAATTTTACTGACATAGCTCTGTCCAATACAGAATTCAGTAGTACAAATTTACATTTTGGCAATCAGAAACCAGACTAGACTCACCACAAACATTGCTCAATTCCATTCCCAAACTAGATTAGTTCATCTAAACAACAATTCCAGAAATAACCCACAAATCAAATAGGAAAATGCACCTAAAATCAAAAGCCAGAAGCCAATATCTATTACCTTTTAGTACCTACTACAGAATACTAGACCTAAAAGGATCCATCTTCTATGAAAATTCCAGCTGAAAAAAATCAACCAACAACCTAATAATCTGTGCTAGAATTTCATTTGGATCAGATAGAATTAAAAGATTACCTTCAGTGGTGGCACAGGGGCAATAAAGCATGAAATTATTGAGATCAGTGCCGAGAACAGGGAGGCGACCCTCACGTGCATAAGATTTCAGAGCAGTATCAATTACAGCCGCCACAAGCTCCTCCTCATTCACCACAAATCGGATCGGACCAGCAGACCCCATTACAGTAATGCTTATCAGAAGCCTATTCCCCTTCGCCGCCCCCTGAGTTTTCTTCTTCTGCAGCAACATTTTTCTAGCTTTTTTTAAGCTTTTTTTCTCGAAAATAAAAAGAACCCAGAAAAGTTTTATGAAATCCCTTGAGGAAAATTGAAGAATTGAGGAATATAATCGGAAGAATTTAGAGGGATGTGGATGAAAAAAAAAAAAAAATCAGCTTTTCCCTGTTTTCAAGGGTCGACGCCGAGGCAGCGGTAATACCAGCCTTCTTTGCAAGATCCAAAGCCAAAGCAGAAGGATGTCAATAAAGAAGAAGAGACCCCCCTTCTTTGACGGCAAAGGGAGATCATTAACAAATTATCAAAGATTTCCACCATTCACAATAGCCCAAAACTGAAAACCAACGAAAAAGATTGGATTTTTCGATTGAATTGCCAAATGGGAGATTTTCTCAAAACCAGAAGAAGGGTTTTGTTTACCTCTTAAGGAAGAGGGGACTGCTACGAAAGGATTGTGAAAAGAATGAGGTTTTTATAGCAGGAAAGAGATAAGAGGTGGATTGGCGTTTTGCTTCTAGGGTTAGGGTTTGTTTGTTTGCGTTTTGTTTTGTGGTTTCTTGATTTTGATAGAAATCCGTGAATTGTATTGCCAGTTAGTTGAGAAAACTGTGGTAATATCCAGGCCCAGCCGACCCTGTGCGGTTCATGAACCGACTTGACTACTATTAGGACAAGTCAGAGCAATTACCTGTCGGTTGGGTACAGGACACTTTGCTGGGATTAGTTACTGATTGAAAGAGGGCATATTTTTCTCATGTTTTAATTTCTTTATTATCATGTGTTTTAGCGTTTAATGAGGTTTTGAGGGGTTGGTGATTTCTATGTATCAAACATATCTCCAACTCTTGAATGTTTGTATTGAGGTTTTATGGTGTCAATTGTCATAAGGAGATTAGTTAGTTATTGCTGGCTGGACTAGTATCTCATTTTATTTAACGGTTTGTGAACATCCGTTAAAATATATTTCAGGTATTATATTTTTAAAAATATAAGATTAATTAAGAAAAGTAAATAAATAGAAGCGAAGGTAAGTAAGATTAAATAAAAAAAGTATATAAATGCAAGAGAAAATAATAATTGTTAATATGTGTATATATATATATATATACATATGTTTAATGACTACCATAAAGGCACTTGTTAGAAAAATTCATTATTTAGTTACAACTATTTTATGATTTTTATTTATAATAATTGTTAATATGTATGTATGTGTGTGTGTGTGTATATATATATATATATATATATATATATAGTAGGTTAGGTGAATGCTAGATGTGTTAATAACTGTCATAAAGGCACCCATTAGAAAAAATCCATTATTTAGTTACAACTATTTTATGATTTTTATTTTAGAAGTATGAAAAGTTCTTGGCTAAAATATGCAAATTTTACAAAGATAAAGTGTAAGGTCACCAAATTTTTCATAATTTCAATTAACTCACTATAATTTCAATTAGTGCACCAAAATCCTCAAGTGCTTCATTTTGACAACTCCGTCTAATAATTCGATTAAGAAACAGTTTACAGCACATATCGTGCACATGATATTTATGGTACATTTTTGGCATCTTACCCATTCAAGTGATGAACCGTAGCTCGAAGTCATTACTGTCCATCGATTATCTTTCTTTTTTATTATTTTATTTTTTTTAACCATGTAAAAATTCATTTATAATTAGATTAAAATCATCGTATCAACACAATTAGATGCATGACATATAATTTGAATTTGAATTTAAAATTCAAATTTTGCATATGTATCGTATATCCAACAGTGATAATATATACACTGTCAGTGTGTATAAGATTTATTTTAAACAAAGAATTAATCTTCTATACATCGACAGTGTATACACTTTCACCGTTAGATGCATGACATATAATTTGAATTTGAATTTGAATTTAAAATTCAAATTTTACATATGTATCATATATCCAACCGTGATAATTTATGCACTGTCACTATATATAAGACGTACTCAAAAACAAATCTTTGAAATAAATCAAACTTAATTCATCAAAGAATCAAAATGTTTTCTAGGTTGAATAAAACCTAGCTAGGACCATAGGACTTTTTATGCCTAGCTTTGGTGACCGTGTGCCGGTAAGGGTGCCGACGGCAAAAGCAACAAGAGACGGTAGTGTTTTGCTTCCAGATTTTAAGAAAACCCATCCACCTTTTCGTCACAGGTATGATGAAAAATGGGTTTCAAAAATTGTATTCAAGTCCCTAAATTTTTCTCTTCTTTTGTATCTGTAACCAATTTTCCATAGTTTTGCAATTTAACCCCATTTAGTGTAACTTTAATGTAGCAAAAAGTCGATAATGCCTCAGCACATGTACAGTGCACCTCATGTGAGCATAGTCCCTTTCATCTAAATGATTTATTAGACAAAATGATCAAAATGGAGCATTTCAAGTGTTTAGTGGGCTATTAGGTGTGACAAAAAAAATGGTATAGTGAATTAGATAAGATTTTGAAAACATTCGGTAACTTATAACACTTAACCCTATTGGATATATATGCATCTTATAACACTTTACCCTATTGGATATATCTTATGTTATATTTTATATGCACGGATTGCACCCAAAGTTATCATTTGTAGCCTTATTGAAAGGAAAAACTTGGGAGAAGTGTGATCATACGCTCATAAAAATGAGAATATAAACACACTCTTTACCCCAAAAAAATTTCTAAATTACAACTTTTGGAGAGCTATGACCTCAATGTATACATTTTTCTGCTGAACTCAAATAATCATTGAAGTTAGCCTTAGAATGATTGTATTACATTGGATATTATTGAAATAGGTTGCGGATTGAATCAATTGGATAGTCAATGTTGCAAAGTCAGAATTATGTATTTTTAGGGGGTATTTTGTAATTGAAACTATTTACAATTTGACCAATTAAAATATGTATGAGAACCCAGATTCGCATTATGATTATGTTTTATATTGGTAAACTATTTCAAAGGCTAGAACGCTTCCACATGAATTAGAGCAACTACAAATGCTTGTGTGGTGACCTTCATATAGCATTTAAGACGCCAAATTGGAGATATGAGAATTCTACGAGAGAGAAATCTCTATTATACACTGAATCTGATTGCACAATCAAGAATGTGATACCATGTGAAACTTCCTGTCTCGGGGATTCTTGTCGTCAATGTAAATCTATTTTTATTCCAATAAAATCAATCATACGTACGAGGATTGACCAAATGTAAAACACAAGGAATTGTGTTCACACCAGCAAGAAGTTCCATGATTTCCTATCTTTTTTTTTTAATCAATTGTCACCTTCTACTCTACTCCTACAGTTCTATTCTAGCCTATTCTAAAGGCGTGATTCAACTGAGTTAAAGAAAATCAACGGAAACTGAATCACTATCGGATCATACGAGTGCATTACTTACTCATATAAATTTTAAAAAACCACATTTACAATAAAGTAATAGATGGTATGATTTGAACTCTTGACTTTCCACTCTGCAAAGACTCTAAGTCTTTTATGGTCATAGTTATTCATACACCGAATCAATAATAGTTGAGAAATTACAGCAGACAAAACCATGTGGTGCTTTAAACCCATTAGCTATCTCTGTTTTGCTAGGTTGATAATGCAAGAGCCAATCCTATTGGTGCAATGTGATCTGTGTCAGGTTTAGTACAAAAGGACAAGTCAGGGGAAATAAAATTTTTAGATATGATCTGAATGTGCAATGCTTCGTCTCTTGGCCGTGAAGTAATGTGCCAATGCCATGAGATCAAGGAAAAAAAAACTTCCTAATTGGACTTGCGAAATTAAAACCATAGTATTAGAACCATTAGATAAGAAAGTCAAAACTGACTTGAACAAAATAGTTCAGCAAAACAAAGAATTTGAACCGATACTTATGACAATCTTGAAGAGACTACGGCCTTGTTTGATTTAGTACTCAATAGATTTAATAGATTTTAATATATCAGAAACATATGATAACTAAAATTGAATATTTGAATTAATTAAATGGTATTGAATTTTCTCGACAAAATTTCTTCCTAAAAATAAGTGATAAGCTATTCATTTGTCACTTAATATGAAATACATCAAATTTAGTACTTAACAATTCAATAACTTAATTGATTCAGATTTCAGATTTCAGTTTTATTAAATGCACCCTAAGTTACAAGGTTCCGATTTTGTTGGTGTTTTAGGTCTCATCCTATTGAACAATTTCACTATACTTCTATATATTTCTAGTGCTTTCACTATATTCCAATTATCAGTCTTCTGATAATCATGCCTAAAGGAGTTAAAATCAAATATTCTTATTTTTTTTGTCTCTGCAACGTGGATGATGATATGGTTCGGTTTCTTTTCTTCTTGATGTGGTGATCGCGATAGCAAACATGTTAATAGCTTAAAAAGCTGAACATCCCAAAGATTATACAACTAGGAAGTGTCATGCCATGATTGTCCGTATATATGGGTGCCACTTTAAGACTATGTTGTGCATCCTTGCAGATTCTGTGCATGTATCCATGTTATTATTGATTTGAGTTAGTTCCATGGACGATTTGTAGAACAACCAGGCTGAATGCAGTTATTCATGTACAGAGCATGTTAATTTGGTAAAGCTCATATTTGCTGTTTTAGGATCCGAATTTTTTATATTCTGTAAGTTTATACCACCAATGTTATTACTTTGAATTCTCATGGATTCCACCATGATTTGAACTTCTGCCCTTCCCAATTTCCCATTGAGCACTTTCTGTTGTTCCCTTCTAGTTCTGTCATCACAGCTTGCATGGATTCCTACTGGCCACCACTGATTATTCCCCATTTTGTCTTCCACCACTGATTTCTATTGTAAAAGCAAAGTTAACAATAATATCCGTAACTTTAATGTTGATATGCCAGTAGACCGCCATACCAATTTCCCATTTCCTCAATAATAAAACAATCATCATATTGGAATCTTTTCTTTTTTACTTTTTCCATATAAGCCAACCTATTTTTTTTTCAGTTCCACACAAGAAAATGATACGTGGGGAGTGGAGTCTACAGACTTTCTTGAGCTGGAAAACTGTCAAGGAGCTTCCAGCAGAACCTAATACTTTGATGGTTCATGGGGGACCTAGTAAGGCTGGTTCCCTCCACCTCAACAGCTCAACTTGGTGAGTTACCTCATTAGTGATGATGAGTCACTCATCTGTTTCTTCCTTTGTGGTACTGTCGGTTCAATTTCCATGCCAGTGTCTTCATCCCTCCCCTGAATTTTCCTCTCGCCTGTTACAGCCACTGATTAATTATCCAAGCCACACTTGCAACACATGGTAAGGATGAGAATTCATGATGCCGAAGCAATTAGCCAGGAAATTTATTAGATTCCCTTTTATCTTAATTTTTTGTTTATAAACTGATGTGTAACGAATGCAAAAGGCAAAGAAAGGAGTACTATTTTTTTTGCACCTTCATCGCAAAGTACAACCCTGTGGAAAAGAAGAAATCAAGAGAGAGTCGAAAAGTCCTCTGTAAAGGCTAACTACAGGGAGGCAGTGACCAAGATGCAGTAACACACAAACAGAGAAAAGCAATGAATTGAGAAAATGAGAAAAGAAAACAGAGGCTAAGCGAAGCAACACACTAGATAGAAACGGAAAGGAAGTAAGACACCAACAAGGAATAAACCATTTCCTGCTACAAACTGGAATTTCTATCACAGCAGATTTCCTGTTTTTCCGTTTTCTTTTCTCAGGGACTAGAACGAAGAACCAAAAAAAAAAAGAAGCTAGATTGATGTTCGGAAAAGGAGATTGGCTAAGGGATTCTCATATGATAGATACTTTATCACCATCCATCCGGATAACATTTGTTGAGAACTAGCTCATCGCTGTATTGTGTAAGAGCAACCATTTTCATATCATTTAGTTTTAATATTTATCTTATAGTTAGTATTTTAAATTTTGTTGAATTTGTTGTTTTAGTTCTTTTGTATCCATATTCATCTAGAACCAAAATTTCAAAAAAAAAAAAAAAAGGTGCAAATTCACGGACAAATAACTCATAGGCAAATAGAATGTGAAAATGGTGTTTATTACGTGTCTTTGAGTCGTACAATCCAAATACAAGACTCGATGGCGATTCTAATAAAATTACTACTATTATGCGCAAGATGTTACTTGGACCATTCGAATATGTGATTATTGTTCATAATCTCATAAACTAAGAAGTTGTTTGATAATCCAATTCACTACTTAAATTTAATAGGTTCAAATTTGGACATGTACAGATGTATTTTATAACAAAAAAATAAAATATTTTAATTAATTAAGTGCTTCTGAATTACCCAGGTAAAACTTATTTCATAAAATAAGTGATAAATTATTGACTTATGATTTAATGCAAAATACGCTCAAATATTAAGATTTAATACTTAATAATTTCAAATTTCAAAGTTGAGATTTCGATTTTATCAAATGCAAGGAATATTTTGCCCTTTTAGGTTCCAACTTTTATACTCTCCAAGTTTTGACCATTTATGGTTTTTTCTTTTTCTTTTTTTTTTTTAAATTCCCACTGAGTGCAGGGTGACTTGAACTTCTGTATTATTAGCGCCTAATGTTGGACTATATATTTTTGGTCTGAAGAAAACAAATGAAAATAATGCATAGTTCCTAGTTGCCAACTAGGTGCAAATTATTATCTTTATAACCCTAAAAAATAAAAATTAAAAAATGAAATAAAATGAGTGACGCAGATGGACCTCATGTAATTTGGACCCATCCGGCCAGTCCATAGTCCAGCCCAGTGTAAACCCTGGGGAAAACTCAACTCAAAAGTTTTCTGAAGCGTAGAGTCCTTTCTCTTTGCTCTAAATCGTTTAATGATGGAAGAAGAAGAAGAATCATCACAATTTCTGAGCGAATTGGAAAAGCTTCGTTACGAACCTTATTACTACCAAGAGGACAACATCTTGAAATCTCCCTATTTTCAGCCGATTCACTTCCTCAATCCAAGTTCTCTATTCAAGGAGTTCAAGAAAAAAGCGGAAGAATTTCGTGAAATGTATATGTCCTTATAAATCAGGGTTATGTCTTTGAATTGTGGATCTTATTCTTGAGTCTTGCAATACATCGAAGGCCCTTGACATGTTTATTTGATTTTACTTGCATGTTTTTCTTGATACTGGCTGGGATTAATTGCAGATCATTGTTTTCGTTTTCATTACGTTCAAAATTGCAGGTTGACGATCTTCTGTTTCGTTGCAAACCCCACTGTGCATTAATGCGCTTTTATTCGCCTTTTAATTGAAAAAAGAAAGAGAAAAACATTTTCTATTGTAATCCATGGCTGTAAAGATTTGAAAGTGCATAAAAAAATATGCTTTTTTCTTTGCTAGTGTTTAGAGCTTTTCTTTGGCACTCCAATTGCCATCGCTTTGCTGCAGCCACCAGGAACTGGCCACAGCAAGTGGTGATAAAATGTCTTATGACTTAGAGGTTATTGAGGCTCTTTTGAGGTGCCATAGGTTTCATTGCCAGCCGTATTTCATTTATGTAATTCACACATGTACACCTTGTTGTTGGAAGTTTCCATCTCATTCACTATTTTCAGGATCTGCTTTACCATCTTCTATTTACTTTTGCTTGCTTTTCTGTATTGCTTTTGTGTCTAATCTACTCATAAATGCATTGCTTAGAAACAAAATTGATGGCAAGGACTTGGATACTGTAAAATATTGTGACTTCTCTATGTTGAACGAGATTACTGATGGGTTCAAGAAAGAGAACTTTGTTCAAAAAGCTTTGTGTGGTAGCTTGTACAGAGGTAATATTCGGCTAGGTTCAAGAACCCAACAAGTGCTGGTGAAGACGTGGGATTTTTACGAAATCCCTGGTAGGACAGTTGACTATCCTGTGTATCCTTCTATATTCTCTGTATGTACACATTTTTTAGTTTTGCTTGAGTTAAATTATCAGATTTTAATGGTAGCTAGTAATCAAGGCTTTGTATGATAGGCTGAACTCAATCGACTTATCCAAAAGGAATTGAAAGGACATGACAATTTGGTGAACCTGATTGGATATTGCTTTGACAAGAAGCTTGCAGTGGTATATGAAGCTAAAGCTGATAGAGTCTTGTCTCAGGAGCTCAACTCCGGTACTTTGCTCACCTACACATTGTTTGCTTTGTCATGTAAATAGATTTTGCGGTAGTATTTTATACTTATGTTATCAGTGATCAAATTTAGATAACTTTGATTGGGATGAGCGAATGAAAGTGGCGCTTCAGTTAGCGAAGTTTTTAGAGTGGTTGCATGATAACCACATTCTACTTGGTGCTCTTGATGCTAGTTTGATTCTGCTAGATGAGGTTGGATATACTATTGTATTTCTCATTATTTCTTATAAATCACTCTCTTATTAGGGGTCAGCTAGTATTCTTTCATTTGCAGGAATATAATGTAGCATTATTTGAGTTGGGTCTTCATCGGTGC
Source organism: Coffea eugenioides (assembly GCF_003713205.1). Lineage (NCBI taxonomy): Eukaryota > Viridiplantae > Streptophyta > Magnoliopsida > Gentianales > Rubiaceae > Coffea > Coffea eugenioides. Next base: position 38,021,620 of record NC_040045.1, on the reverse strand, counting down.
GTATTGGACCCTAGCAATGGAGCATCTACAGGTGTTCTCAAGTGGATTTATTCTATTTTTGCTCCAGACCCAGTTGTTAAAGATGACTCAGGCATGTATCCTCATCTTATATGCTCAACTATGAACGTTGTTGTGTGCATCATAAGCTCCATTCTGTAAGGAGTTGTATGTATTTTGGTTTCTTAGAAAATGAATTAGTGGTCTTTGTGGGTAATTATTTTTGGTCTAAGTTGCTAAGAGATCTTGAAGCAAACTATGAAGGTTCTCTTTCTAGGATTTCGGGCTTAAAAACCCAGGTAATCATATAGTGTAATGGTTGTCTTGTTACATTCTCCGCCCCAACCATCTCGAAGAATTTTTGTGGGTGTACTTTGCCTCCTCAAAAAATCCCTATGGTGTCGTTTTTTGGTTTTCTTATTGGAAGCTATAATGTTGTCAAAAGTGAACATTTATCTTTATAGCACTGTTATATTGATGAAGTGTGATTGGTTCTGCCAGTATGTGTGATTGGTTGTGTTATGCTCAACAAACCAGGTTTTGAAAAACAATTTACTTCAAATTTCATTCAAGGTTTTCCATAATTTCTTCTTAATTAGTCGCCTCAACCATCTTATTCTCCTTCTAATTTGAAAAGGTCAGAGAGTGCCATGCCCAATTTTGATTTTTCCAACTCCTCCTATGAGGACACAAATCAAGGTGAAACCTTTATCCTAGCTGGGAGAGGATCTGCTGCATCCATTTTAGAATTGTTTCAGAAAGTTCTTTTTTTAAAAAAAAAAAAAATCTTTGAAGCGAAGTGCAACAAAATTTTACTTTCATTTGTGATAGTTTTTTAAATTGAGTTGGCAACTGAATGACTTAAAGATTTAAAGAGCTTTTCTTGCATGAAGATAGTGAATCTTTATGATCTGTCATTTAAAGAATTGGTTCAAACATGAACTTGCAAAATTAATGATATCTAAATTAGAGGAAGGAGATAGCTTATGTGATACTTCTTATCTTGAGTTTCTTCTATTTTTGAGCTTGTTGCAATATAATATGCAGGCGATATCCTGAATTTAATTGTGTCTCTGTTTTTCATGTTCACCAGTCATGCAAAAAGGGGATGAGGTGTATACAGGGTTCTTTGAACTTTGCTGATCTCATAATCCCTTTGTAGAATTTAATTAGATTTATATTTTTATCCTTTGTGTTTGTGTTTATTTAAAAGTCAAAATACAGTTTGCTTGACCTTTTAGCTTCATGTTGCAGTTGCAAAATAATGAGAATTTCCACATGCACTACATGCATGAAGGGCTTTAGTAGTATAACCTGACATGAGATACACCCCATAACCAATGCTTTAACCTTTTTTGGTGATATTTTTTGGCAAAATGATACCTTTTCTTTTCGTCATCTGTATTACACCAAACTGTTATTTTTGTATTATGCACATGAAATGCCGTATTCAGCCATTTGTTTTCGTGTTTAATGAGATGCTTTTTAGTTGAATATTTTTGATAGAATGGCTTCGGACGTTCTTTCAAGTGTATAGACTTATAAATGCCTTGTTTGAACTAAGTTGCTTTTCATTTGGTGGCACGAATCTTTAAATAATTAGGATAGATTTATAAAACAGCTATCTGATTCTGATATTGTTTCAAACGTTGTAGATCTATGGACTTCTAAATCAGAGGTTTTTGCCTACGGTTGTGTACTCTGTCAGCTGATAATGAAAAAGTATTATCAGTCCAACTGTAGTCTGAGTACAATTGCACGGTCAAGTTTTCGCGAAAATCAAGCATCTCTTGTCAATGAAGATTTTCATGTGAATGCAGCTGCTGGATATAAAATCACAGAATTGGCAAGGAAATGTTTGCAACATGATCCAGTTGACCGAGTAGATATGCGACATGTCGTTAATTTCTTAGAGCAATTGACTCTTGATCAAAAAGCCAAGAAACAGCGAACCAACTGAAAACTTTGCTCAGTTTTTTCTGAAGTTAGTGGTGACTGTCTGGTGATAAATCCCTTTTTTTTTATTTCAACATTGCAACTTTGTTGTCTGGTTTATGTTTTGGAACCTTTGGAAGGGAAAAAGTATAATATTGCCAGGCAGACTTTTTGAATCCTTCCAAACCCATCAAACATGTCTCACTATTAGTACTCTTATTTGTTGAAAGTCAATATTTCAAATATTCTGGTCAATGTGTTTGCCTTATTCCATTTACTAGAATCCCATAATTCTTGTGACTGCATAAATATATTTCTAGTTATTAATGATGAAGAGCTCAATTCTGTAACAGTTATTCATAGTATTGTTGGGGTATAATTCTGTAGTGCATTATAATTCAAGGTAAAACGACTTTGAAAGCCTTCTAAATTCCTCTGTATTAGTCGCAGCCGTTTCAGATTAATCATTCTTTTTTCGTACTAAAGTCAGTGTTTTGAAAACAGGCCCCGACCGGATCGGCCAACCGCGAACCGGTCATGGCATCGGTCTGGTTCTATGTTAGAGTTGGCTTTGTCAGAAAATCGGTCAAAACCGGTCAACTCGTGAAAAATCGCTGAATCAGATTGAACCGGTGATTTTCAGTTTTCAAGTTTCCCTCTTTTTTTTTTTTTTTAAGTTTTACAAAATGCAATTATCAAACTTCGATCTCAAGACCTTTGTAATTGAAAACCAATGTAGTAACAATTACATCATCATATCTTATTAGTTTTTTTTATAACTTATTTATATAAAACAAACATCCATATTTCTTTTTTTCATTTTTTTTTACAAAATTTCATCCTTTTATGGCTCTCTCTCTCTCTCTCTCTCTCTCTTCTTTTTTCTTTTGTCACTCTCTTTTTAATCAAACCTCTTTAGTTTTAATTTATTGATATTTTCTTCCATCTTTTAATTTTATTTTTGCCCATTAAATTGAAAAAAGTTAAAAAATAATTATTTTTCTTTAACCCAAATTATTTAATGCCACAACCACTCATTTTTTGTTTCTTATCAAGTTTGCATTTTTATTTTCGATTCTCTTGACTTCTTCAAATTCCAAACTTTCTTTTTTAAATTGCAATCTCTAAATTAAAATTTAAGTTCACAATGTCTAAATTCTCATATACGTGAATTTTGTATAATTTCAAAATATTGTGATATTTTTGGGTTAGATTTAAGTTTTTTTGGTAGATATAATTGAAATTGAGATGAAATTTATTTGTTTTAACTTATAATTTAAAAATTTTATATTTGAAAATTCAAGTTATTCAAAAATAGTAAACTTTTCATCATATAAAGTTTTAAATTAGTCCATTGCATGTCTTATTCTGTGCATATATATATTTATATAAATTATTTTTTAAAAAATTCATTGAATCGAGGTCGAACCGGTCTGACCGGTTGAATCTCGACCCTTTCACTTCACCGGTTCAATTGACGGTTCAGGTTTTCAAACATTGACTAAAGTCGCATTCTATATTTTTGTTCTCAGGTTTGGGTGAGTAACAGATTATGGATGACACATGAAACTGGCTTGTAAATCGGATGTGTTTTTACCTTTACTTCTGAATTTTCGCGTGGGATTTTCTTCATAGAGATGAACTAAATCTTTTTTTCTAGCCAAGAAACTACGGAGGTTTTGATTCGTCTAAAAATTGTGAGATCGAATTAATTTTATTTATTCCTCTTATTTATTGGTATTTGCATATTCTTTGATTGTAGTGCTTATGGTTGTTTAATTAATTGATTATCTTGGATCCGGATAATGAATTGATTTAGTAACCTATTGTCAATTGGAGCATTAAATTCGTAATTGTTTAATTGCTCTAAAATAGTGACAACTGGCATGATTAGATTTGTGTTAGGGGAATGCGCAGGCTAATCTAAAATGACCCTGGTAGTCCATTATTTGATTAGAATAGGGCTCCTGTAATACGTAAGGTAATTGGGGAATTAAATCTTACGGGCGTACCTAGAATTATTTCTCAATTAGAGTAGTAATTAACAGGTGTATCTTAATCACCGACACAGTAAGAAGTGGTTGACTGTCATCGCTTGTTTGACAGTTATAACCTATTTATTAGTAAATAATTGGAATTACATTTGCATCAATGATCAATTAAGTGAACAGTTGCTGAAGTTATTTCTTGGCTAAATCTCTAATTATTATTAATCTGATTTTAGTAAATTGTCATTTAATTTTTAACTAGGTATTTGTTTCTATTTGAACTATTTTAATTGTCACCGTTTATACAAAAACACTCCCTTGTTACTTTGAATTTCAAAAGAGACAAATATCCCAAATTCCTGAGGAGACGACCTTACTTGCTCTTTATACAAATCAATAATTTCTTGTTAATAAGCAATCCTATTCTGGTATATCGGATTAAACAAACTCTTCGAAAACATGGTGAATCAAATAATCTATTGTACATCTAGAGTCTCTACTCCAGTATTTAGAATTGGGTTACAACTACTTTAATTGGTAATTAGGTTCATTTTTATTATTGCACAAGTATCGACAATCTGTCAATTTTTGGCGCAGTTACCGGGGAGTGGCATTAGTTTATTTGTTTCTTTTTAAGTTCATTCTTGTTCTAATTTTCTGGTACTTTTCTAGTATATGTCTCATTTTTCTCGTACAAGTGAATTGATTTTTAACACTGAGGTAGAGAAGACTGCACGGAGAACACGAAAAGAGACCAGACAGCTTAGAGAGGAGCAATCTAGTGCTACATCTCAAAGATTTGATCCGAAAGTTGTAGCAAGAAGTTCATTTGGTTATATTTCGAGTGATTCGGATCGAGAAGAAGTTGCTATGGCTAATGCACGAATACTAAGGGAGTTGGTTGCCCCTAATTTAAATCAGCAGCCATTATACATTAATTTTCCAAGTTTGAATGATAACAACCCATTTGAGTTAAAATCTGGTGTAATTCATCTCTTGTCATCTTTCCATGATTTATCAAGTAAGAAGCCTCATAAGCACTTGCAAGAGTTCGATGTCATTTGTAACAGTTTTAAACTCCCGAAAATTACAGAAGAATAGATAAAAATGAGGGCATTCCCCTTCTTTCTCAAGGATTTGCAAAAAACTGGCTGTACTACCTTTCTCTAGGTAGTATCACCACTTGAGAGCAGCTGAAGAAAAAATTCTTAGAAAAATATTTTCTTGCATCTCGAGCAGTAAGTCTAAGGAATGAGATATGTGGTATCAAGTAACATCTAGGAGAGACGCTCTATGATTACTGGGAGCGATTCAAGAAATTATGCATTAAGTGTCTCCAGCACCAAATAAGTGAGCAATTGCTCATCCAGTATTTTATGATGGGCTACTTTTCAAATACAGGAATATTATTGATGCTGCAAGTGGAGGGGCGTTGGTGAACAAGACTTCTCGAGAAGCGTGGGAGTTGATTGAAGGGATAGCTGAGAACTCGTAGTAATTCGGTACAAAAGAGGATGTCCCGATACACAGAGTGAATGAGATAGAAACATCCTCTATCCAACAGTAATTGACGAAATTAACGTCCTTTGTTAGGTAATTGGCTGTATTTATGCACCACAGGCCAAGGTGTGTAAAATTTGTACTACCATGGGTCATTCTACAGAAATGTGCTTGATGATTCAAGAAGGGAATACAGAGCAAGTAAACATGACTGGTCACGCGTCCGCGCGTCCGCGTCAAAAAAGCCATATGACCCGTGCTCGAACACGTACAATCCGGGTTGGAGTGATCACCCGAACCTCAGCTATGGAGGGAATAGGTAATCAAATTTTACACCGAACAGACAGCAATGGTATCATCAGCAATACCAACCTCGGCCAGTACCATCCCCACCTTCAAACTTAGGCCCGTCTTTGGAAGAAATGATGAAGCAGCTAATTACTAGCCAACAAAAGATGGAATCTAACTTGCAAAGTCAAATGGGTCAGATACAAGCAATGCAAAGTCAGATGGCAGTAGCAATCAATCGCCTGGAATCTCAAGTTCACGAAAAATTGCCATCTCAACCTAAACAGAACCCGAAGAATTTAAGTCTAATGACCTTAAGGAGCGAGAAAGAAATTCAGGAACCCGAATTCGTGACTTCAAAGGATAAGGATGAAGAGAAGATTGAGAAAGAACTTGAGGCAGAAAACATAAGTATCAAAAATTCAGTGGTACTCTCTGACCCGATCATTGAAGTTAAAACCAATCCGCCTCCCTTTCCTAGCAGGTTGGAGAAACCGAAGAAACAGGATAAAGAAAAAGAGATCTTGGAGGTATTCCGCAACGTAGAGATCAATATTTCCCTATTAGACGCAATCAAACAACTGTCAAAGTACGCAAAATTTTTGAAAAATTTGTAAGTCAACCTAAAAAGACTGAGGGAAGACGAAAGAGTTATTGTGGGGAAGAACGTATCAGCGGTTCTCCAGAGAAAACTTCCACCGAAATGCAATAATCCAGGTATATTTATTATTCCCTGTAGGATAGGCAATATTTTGATTAAAAATGCCATGTTGGATTTAGGAGTGTCAATCAATATAATGCCTAAATCTATCTATACTTCTCTGAACAAAGGTCCGTTAAAAGAAATTGGGTTAATAATTCAACTAACTGACCGAACAAATGCATACCCTGATGGGTTGGTCGAAGATGTGTTATTAAAATGAATTGGTATTCCCAACTAATTTTTATGTACTTGACATGGATGATAATCACTCTCCCGACCTCTCGCATTTGCTATTACGTAGACCCTTTTTAAACATAATCTAGACTAAAATCGATGATAATAAGGGTACCTTATCCATGAAATTTGATGAAAAAATTGTTTACTTCAATATCTTTGAGACTATGAAATATTTCTCAAACTCTAATTTTAGGTCTATTTTTTCTATGAGTACTATTGATCATGCGGTGTAGGAAGTGTTTGAAATTGTTAACAGGGATGAGCTAGAGATTGCTTTGACCAAACACCTCGAGTTGGAAACAACTCATGATGTAGAATTGAGTAAAGAGTTGAAGTGTACGATTGGAGCCTTGCATTCGCTGCCGATCACGACGACAAGGTATTACCAAAGGGTATTATCATCTGTGGTGCAGGCATCTGACCTAGAATTAAAATCTCTGTCAAAACATTTAAAATATGCTTATTTGAACGAGAAGAAAATGCTCCCGATGATTATCTCGGCGGCACTGTCAGACACCCAAGAAGAGAAGCTAATCCGAGTTCTCAGGGAGCATAAACAGGCTATAGGGTGGACCATCGCCAACATTAAGCGAATCAACCCTTCTGTGTGTGTGTGTGCCGAATAAAACTAGAACAAAATGCCAAACCTGTCCGACAAACTCAAAGGAGGCTCAATCCCCTCATGATGGAAGTGGTGAAGAAAGAAATATTGAAACTACTAGATGTGGGGATTATTTACGCAATATCAGACAGTCCATGGGTGAGCTTAATACAGGTAGTCCAGAAGAAGACAGGAGTGACAGTAGAGGCTAACCAGACAGATGATCTCGTGCCAGTACGCAAACCCACCGAATGGCGGCCATGTATCGATTATCGAAAATTAAACACCGTCACAAAAAAGGACCATTTTTCTCTTCCTTTTATTGACCAAATGATTGAGCGATTAGTTTGTTGAACTTATTATTATTTTCCGGATAAATTTTCAGGATATTTTCAAATTGCAATTGCACCGAAAGATTAAGAAAAGACGACATTTACGTGTCAATTTAAAACTTTTGTATATAGACGGATGCCTTTCGGATTGTGCAATGCTCCTGTAACATTCCAGAAATCTATGATAAGCATCTTTTCATGAACAACTTTATTGTATATGGTGATAGTTTCGATAATTGTTTAAATAATCTGAAATTGATCTTGTTGAGATATATAGAAACTAACTTAGTATTTAATTGAAAAATATATCATTTTATGGTTGAGTATGGGATAATTCTAGGTCATGTAGTATCCTCTAAGGGTATTGAGATTGATTGGATTAAGATAGACATTATATCTGTTTTATCTTACCCCGCGAGTGTGCGGGAAGTACGTTCTTTTCTTGGGCATGCAGGTTTTCACCAAAGGTTTATCAAGGATTTCTCAAAAATTGGAGCTCATTTGTTCCAACTCTTACAAAAAGATGTGGCTTTCGAATTCAATGACAAGTGTGAGAGAGCTTTCGACAAGTTAAATGAGCTATTGACATCGCTACCGATCATCCAACCCCCTGACTGGAGTCTACCTTTTGAGATTATGTGCGACACCAGTAACCATGCAGTGGGGGCAGAGTTGGGACAGAGAGCAGGAAAGGCAACTCATGTCATCTACTATGCGTTCCGAGCCTTGAATGGAGCCCAAATAAACTATTTCACTACTGAAAAGGAGGTTCTTGTGGTTATCTTTGCTTTAGAAAAGTTTAGGTCATATTTATTAGGTACTAAAGTTATTGTATTTTATGATCATACAGCGTTGATGTACCTAATGACTAAGAAAGATGCGAAATCAAGGCTAATAAGGTGAATATTGCTCCTGTAAGAGTTCGATCTGAAGATAAAGGATAAAAGAGATTTGGAGAATTTAGTAGCCGACCATTTAAGTCGCATATCAGTTGGAGAGGAGAACGAGCCATTGAAGGATACATTCCCTGATGTACACTTATTTTCTTTAAATTTTCAATTGCTTTAGTATGCTGATTTAGTTAACTACATATTAACTGGTAATTTTCCTGCAGGTTGGCCTAAATCGAAAAAGAACAAGTTGAAGAGCGATGCCAAATATTTCATATGGGATGACTTGTACTTATAGAAGAGGCTTGCTGACCAAATAATGAGAAAATGTGTAAGTGAAACTGAATTTCAGTCAATTTTAACTTTTTATCATACTTTTCCCTGTGGTGGTCATTTTGGACCAAAGCGAACAACACATAAGCTATTAGAGAATGGATTTTACTAGCTTTCGTTATTTAAAGATGCATATTTATTTTGTAAATCCTATGATCGTTGTCAACGAGTAGGTAATGTAGCCCGTAGATACCATATGCCCCAAATATAATTTTCGTAGAAATTTTTTATGTTTGGAGTATAGATTTTATGAGGCCTTTTCCTACGTCGTTTGGTTATATATATAATTTTGACAGTCGATTATGCTTCCAAATGGATGGAAGCTAAAATCACCCGAACTAATGATTCGAAAGTGGTTGCAAATTTTATTAAGTCTAATATTTTTATGCGTTTTGAAATGCCAAGAACCATTGTTAGTAACAGGGGAACGCACTTCTGCAATAAGACTATAGCGGCACAGTTTCGAAAGTATATGTTGTACTCCACAAGATCTTGACATCGTACCACCCTTAAATCAATGGTCAAGCGGAGGTCTCGAATAGGGAGATTAAGTCGATACTAGAGAAAATGGTTCGACCCGATAGGAAGGATTGAAATCAAAGGTTGGAAGATGCACTCTGGGCCTATCGGATTGCGTATAAGACCCCTATAGGGATGTCACCCTACAGATTGATATTCGAAAAGTCGTGTCACCTCACAGTGGAATTCGAGCACAAGGTCTTTTGGACGATAAAACAGTATAATATGAATTTGATGGAAACCGGTGCTCATCGAACTTTGGACCTGCAAGAATTGAAGGAGATCCGAAACGAAATGTATAAGAATGCATTAATTTATAAAGAGAGAAGTAGGGCGTTCCATTACCAACAAATCTCTAGTAAGACTTTTATAGTTGGTCAGAAGGTTATCCTATACCAATCCAGACTTAAACTATTTCCAGGTAATCTACGTTCCCGTTGGATTGACTCTTTTATAGTTACTCACGTCTTTCCCTATGGTGCAGTAGAAATTCAGAATACTAAGACAGACAATAAGTTTGTGGTGAATGAACACCATTTCAAACATTATTACGAGAGCTTTCCAAATGGAGAAGTGGAGATGATACGTTTGGATGCACCAAATTATTTCAATTAATGACACCTAATCATGTCTAGTCAGAGACGTTAAAGAAAGGCGCGCTTATTGGAAGGCAATCCAATTTCTTTTAGTTGTTTGTTCAGTTTTATTTGACAGTTTCAATACGTTTTCTTAGAGTTTTTCCGAATTTCTGGTTTAATTTTTCATTTTTGATGATTAGTAGTTGTTCCGCAGACATGACGCGCTCGCGTCACAAGGGCTGGTGATAATGTGCAACTCCCAAGTCATTCGTCAAAAGGGTTTCCACCCTCATGACGCGCCCGCATCGAGTTGCCTGGAGAGCTTTTCTTTTGATCTTGGAGCAGACTGACCGACATGACGTGCCCGCATCAACCGGGCGCCTGGTAATTTTTAATTCTCAAAGTTTTCATCAAAAGACTTTAAGCCGTCATGACGCTCCCGAGTCACCAGGGCGCGTGATAATGCACAATTCTCCAAGTCGTCATCAGAAGGGTTTTCACCCTCATGACGTGCCCGCGTCACTAGGGCGCGTCATAACGTGCAATTCTCAAGTGTTTCATCAGAAGGTTTTTCATTTTCATGACACGCCCACGTCAATAAGGCGCCCGATAACTTTCAAATCTTGAACCATTTACCAGAAGGTTCTTGCCTTTTTAATGTGCCCGCGTCATATTCGCAGGAACGGTATGTATTTAAATCTCGAAAAAAATAAATAATTAATTAATTAAAAAAGAAAAAAATTTTCCGTTTCATCTTCAAATTTAATTTCTTTTCCAATTTTAAATCTGATTTCAAAATTTAAATCTTAAAACAAGAAAAAAAAAAAGAAGATCCGCTGCCTCTTTTTCTTCTTTTCTTTTTTTTCTTTTTTTTCTTTTTTTTCTTTCCTCCATTTCCCTTTTCGTCCTTTTTTCTCCTGCTCTCCCCTGTTCTTCACTCCTACTCAATCTCGGCCGAGACCCACGCACCCGCTACCGCCTCTTTTCTTCTCCACCTCATGTGTCACCTATTCGTCGCCGCGTCCGAAGCGACGCCGCGGTTGCTCATCAACGCACGTCAACCGCACGTCACTATGTCTTTCTCTCTCCTCGACGCCGCCAGCCCAAGTCGTTGCCAACCTCGCAGCGCCGCTGCCACTTCGCTACCAACGCGCGAACTCTCCACCGCCATGCAGTCCAAGAGCCGCGCGCCCCCTCACTTTCTCTCTCCCCTGCTGAACTCTCCACCGTCTACCGCTCATTTCCCTCTTCACTTGCGCGCTGTCACTGCCACAGTTACTGCCACCGCCACAGTTACTGCCACCGCAGCGTCTCTCAGACCACCTACTACTCCCCTCGTCGCACATCACTTCATATACTCAGCGGTGTAGAGGTGCCCTTCAATTCTTCCTCTTACACTGATTGATTGGAGCATCGATTGTTGGGATTAATTTTTGAACTCCATTGTGGATGTTGTGACAACATTACTAGTTGGCTGAATTGAGTTGCACTGTCTGGGGATTTACTGATATTGTGGTTGCATTTAATGGTTCAATTGAGAGACAACAGTGCCTATTGGGTTGATTGCGGTATTGTTGGTTGATTTCATTGCAGTGAATGTTGCCAGTAATCTGTTTATTCATTGAGTATTAATTCATTAGGGGAATTTGTTGAGCATTTGAGTGGACAAATTTTGCATTTGACTATTGAATTGGGGAACACAAGTACCTATTGATTTGCATTTGCTTATTCCTATATTTGTTGGAAATTTTATCTCTTGATGGTTGGATTAACTGCTAAGGACAATGGTGAGGCCTAAATCCTCTTTTAGGTCTAGAACCTCTCAACCTCAGCCTACTCCACCCCAACCCACCATTCCAATGAATGAACCTACCAATCAACCGTTCTCTTTAGGTGTCCAAACTCGCCTAGGTAGGGGTAGGGGTGTTCATGTGGCTACACCGCTCACTTTGGGGGGCATTTAAATTTCACTAGGGCTGCTGATCAACAAAGATATGTTAAGGTTTGTGAGCGGCGTATCATTCCCTGCAAATATTATGAGAGAATTGTCATGAATGCACTGGGTATTAGGGAAGAGGTTGAACGGATGTTTACTGCCATTGGGTGGCGCCCCTATATTGATATTTTCTGTCCCGTCTTTATCGAACTTGTTAGAGAGTTTTACTCCACTTTTGAGTTTGAGTTGCTTACGGGGTATACTGTAGATACCCCAAATATGATTCACTTCCGCCTTATGGGTCAAGAGTACAATTTCTCTATCACTCAATTTAATTTGGCCTTTGGATTCATTATTCGAAAGTATGTTGAGACTATGGAATACGCTGAGAGTGCATGTGACTATGTAGAACCATTTTTCTCTCACTACCCCGATATTTGGAGGGATATGTCTGTCGACAGAGACCGCTATGACCCTTCTAGATCTAGAAGTTCTTATCTTAAGGATCCCAGTACCCAGTATATTCAGTGATTCTTGGCCTACAGCTACTCGGGTCCCAAAAACAGTTCCGGTGTACTTTCTCGACCCGAGTTCTTCTTTCTGTGGTGTATGAAAAATAATATCAAGATAAATTTGGGGTGTTGGCTGGCATCACAATTTAAGGCCATTTTAGCCAAGAAAAACAAATCCTTAATACTCGGATCGTATATCACGCACCTGGCAATCTAGTTGAGGGTTCTTAATTTGCAGAATCACGATCTCCATCTGGCTTTCGACATGGAGCTTCTGGATGCAGACTGTCTCTAGAAAATGGGAGTTCTAGAGCGGGTTAACGATATGTTCCAGTTTATACTTCCAGGACTCATTCGGGCTCTAGGTCGACGCCCTTCGACACGAGCAGGGTTTTCTTCAGCTCTTGGATCGGCCGATGACACTGCCAGCCCTTCTTCTTCTGCACCTTATCGATCGATGGCCTCAAATGCTGAGTGGCGCCACTTGCGTGCATAGGTTCACCATGTGGATGAAAGAGTGATGAACATCGCCAACCAAGTGGCTTAGATGTCTCAGAATCTGGCCGCGTACTTCCACCACATCAGGTTCACTCCACCGTTCCCGTCTATCCCTTAGCCACTTGAGAGGAAAGTTTCGTTGTCCTCTTCGCTTTAATTGCTCTATTACCTTCATTGGGGACAATATCGGATTTAGGTGTGGGGAAGGGGGACAGCTGTGGTATGGCTAGTATTTCTAGTTTTTAGTTTTTAGATGTTTTTCCCTTATTTTTCTATTTTTCGCTTATTTTCTTTTGACTTTTATTAGTGATCAGCTCTCCTATGACTGTCAAGGTTCGATGTTGGTTGTTGACTCTAATTTCACTATTGTCAAGTTTTAGTAATAAAAGTATATCAAATTAATTTGGTTAAGTCCAAAAATATCTCTTTGATGAATATCGATGATTGTGTGACTCTTATAATTTTTGGTTAACTTTTCTAGGCATAGGGAATAACTGTTGGTATTTTCATATGAATTGGTCTAATTATTAACTTTAGTTCTCCATGTTTGAAAACATAAGGCTAGCTGCTGCTATTTTTGTGTTATTTTGAGTTATTTTGTTGCCTGATTGAGAATTAAAGTTGGTTGTACTCCGCTAGCGGTTACTGCTGAATAACCGGGGATCTTCATGAAAAGTATCGATTCTCGTGTCAAAAAATAGCAATTTCTATGATTACGTGGTCATGTAGCGATAGGAGCTGAGTAATCGGACTCCTTCATCTAACAAATATTGGAGTTCGCATCAAAAGGCTCTAGTGGCTAGAAACTAAGCCTATTATTACTCCAAAAAAAAAAAGAAAAAAAGCAAAAAAAAGAAAAAGATCATAAAAACAAAAAGAAATGTGAAAGTTGTGTAAATGTGCGTCTAAAGTTAGCCTTCTGATCTATGGATTTATGTTGAGATTTTGGTTAATAATTAGACAATTTGCTGATAAATGTTGATAGACCATTCCTTTTTCTTAGAATAGTTAGCCATAAATTGGGGGAATCTGCGGTTTAGATGCTAATCGGGATGATGTTTCTTGGATCTTGACCATTCATACTTGATAGGTGTTTTTCTCGATATCTTGGCAATAAGGTAATTGGAGTAATCGTCATTGTCAGAAATTGGTATTTGTTTGCTGTTCTCATACTTGAGAACAAGTATGGTTTAGGTGTGGGAGAAATTGATGGGGTGCAATTTGATCATTTATTTTAGAATTAATTTTCTCTATTACCTTACCAAATGTGGATTAATTATCAGATTCCACTCACTTTTGGCATTTGCGCTTATCGCAGGGAGTTGGACCAAAATGTGGTAAAAAAGTGCGAATATCGTACTGCAAATACTGCTTGGCATGGTCACGTCAACCCAGGTCTTAACATGTCCAGAAGGTTCGGGAAAGGCGCGCAACACCGACTCTCGTTTGGAAGTGCAACGAAAGGAGTCAAATTGGGATTAGGAATCCTATCTTTTTGGTAGCTTTTGGAGAGCCAACTGCGGAGGAAATCAATGGAGACTAGGAGTCTTCCTTGTACTCCTTATTGGTAGTCGAATAGGAAATAGAGAATATATAGGATTTTAGTAAGGAAAAGAGCAGAGAATTTTGTACTACTTTAGGTTTTCTCTTGACTTTTTCTTTTTCGTCTTTTTTATGGGGTCTATTCATCGTATGTTAGAGGAAAGTAGAAAGAAATGGTCATTCTTTGGCTTAGTGGATTTTTTATTTACTATTCATTGAACCGATTTACTTTATCGAATTTTGGAGGAATGTCTTCGATAATGACTTCTGAATTTTCGCGTGGGATTTTCTCCATAGAGATGAACTAAATCTCTTTTTCTAGCCAAAGAACTACGGAGGTTTTGGTTCGTCTAAAAATTATGAGATCGAATTAATTTTATTTATTCCTCTTATTTATTGGTATTTGTATATTCTCTGATTGCAGTGCTTATGGTTGTTTAATTAATTGATTATTTTGGATCTGGATAATGAATTGATTTAGTAACCTATTGTCAATTGGAGCATTAAATTCGTAATTGTTTAATTGCTATAAAATAGTGACAACTGGCATGATTGGATTTATGTTAGGGAAATGCGCAGGCTAATCTAAAATAACCCTGGTAGTGTATTGTTTGGTTAGAATAGTCCTCCTCTAATACGTAAGGTAATTGGGGAATTAAATCTTTCGGGCGTACCTAAAATTATTTCTCAATTAGAGCAGTGATTAACGGACGTACCTTAATCACCGACACAGTAAGGAGGGGTTGACTGTTATCATGTGTTTGGCATTTATAACCTATTTATTAGTAAATAATTGGAATTACCTTTGCATTGATGATCAATTAGGTGAACTGTTGCCGAAGTTATTTCTTAGCTAGATCTTTAGTTATTATTAATCTGATTTTAGTAAATTGTCATTTAATTTTTAGTTAGCTATTTGTTCCTATTTGAACTGTTTTAATTGTCACCATTTATACAAAAGCACCCCTCTTGTTACTTGAATTGCAAAAGAGACAAATATCTTCAATCCCTAAGGAGACGACCTTACTTGTCCTTTATACAAATCAATAATTTTTTGTGAATAAGCAATCTCATTCTGGTATATCGGATTAAGTAAATTCTTCTGAAACAGGGTGAATCAAATAACTTATTACACATCCAAAGTCCCTACTCCAGTACTTAGAATTGGGTTACAACTACTTTAATTGACAACTAGGTTCATTTTTATTATTGCACAAGTGTCGACAACCTGTCATTTACCTATGCAGTCAATTTGTCCTTTGTTTTTGGTAAACTTGAGAGTTTATTGTTTGATCTGTATGTTCTCTTTGTTAAAGCCTTTTTTAAGGTTTTTTTTTCAAGGAGCCTTTTTTAAGGTTCAATTCTGTTGCGAATTGTTTAGTACCTTGAAAGGTTAATTGGCGGTCACATCATCAACTATCACTTAATTACATGCAATTTTTCCCTTACGGTGTGTTTGGTGCTTCCCAATTCCAATTCTGTTGTTTGGGTAGCGAATTGGTTTGTGGATTTAGAGCTGAATTGCAATTCTACCTGTCCCAATTTTGAGCTTTGAATTCTTTAGTTGGAGGTAGGAATTCAAATTCCAATTCCATAAGTCCGCTACTATTCGAGTCGAGGAGCTTATCAATCTAAGGTAAAATTAGAAAAATGGGTCTTATTTCACTACTCCAGGCTTTTCTCCTGTCCTTGGCACGTCTGAAATTACTGGGCTTGGTAAAAAGGAATTTGTTAAATACATAGGTTTTCAAAACTGTGTAAAAATATATCGTTAATTCTTGAATAAATCCCCTTACTAAAGCAACTCTTTAATTCACATGAACTTTGATTATTGGTGGGGGCAAAATCCCTTTTTTTTTTTTTAATAAATGACTCCGATGATAAAGAACAGGAAGAAACATTGTTGCGGTTATCAAGAACTACCTACGCAAATTAAGAACTTTATCCTCATTTTGTTAATTCATATTCTGACCTTTCACCTACAATCTATACCTATATATATTAGATAGCAGGTTTTTGACCAGACGCTTCCACGAGTGTCAGAAATCTGAATCTCTTTTTATAATTTTAGATTTATTTGAATTTAATAACCCTTATTTTCTCCTTATCCCTTTCCACTCTTCAATTTACGTGACTCACTAACCCATAAAATTAAAATTCCTAAATTTTAACAAACAGATAATAACCACCCATGCAAAATGATATCTGCAAATTTCAATTCACGTCTCACATTTACTAACGACACTTATCATATCACTAATAATAATACTCACACTTACTATATTACTGATAGCAATAATTAACTGTTAATTTAAAAAACTCGCAACTACGAAAGTCATATATCCAAAATTTAGGAGTCTGTTTGAATTACAATTTTCACAATTCTACGTATTTTAAAAAAAACTCACAATTTAACCATTAATTTAAAAAACTCGCAACTATGAAAGTCATATATCCATAATTTAGGAGTATATTTGAATTACAATTTTCACAATTCTACATATTTTATTGTCATAATGTATTTTACTCTCATAATCATTCACAAAACTGATGATCACTAACTCATTTTACCCATTTGCATTTGTCATCACATAAATGTATTAGAGAGCAGGTTTTTAACGAGGAGTTTCCACAAGCGTCAGAAATCTAAAACTTTTTTTACTATAATTTTAGATTTATTTTAATTCAATAACTCTTATCTTCTCCTTATCCCTTTTCACTCTTCAATTTACATAACCCATTAATCCACAAAATTAAAACTTAATTTTAACTAACAGATAATAACCACTCCTGCAAAATAATATCTGCAAATTCCAATTCACTTCTCACATTTACTACTAACACTTACCACCCCGCATAAAGGAATAGATTTGTTTCCTGATAGCAATAACTAACCGCTAATTTAAGAAACTTGCAACTACGAAAGTCACATATCCAAAATTTAGGAGTTTGTTTAAATTACAATTTTCACAATTCTACATATCTTATTGTCATAATGTATTTTACTCTCATAATCATTCACAAAATTGATGATCACAAACCAATTTTACCTATTTTCATTTGTCATCACACAAATTAAATAAAGTTAAAAAAAAGATTATGTATCATACTCTTATCATGGATGAATCCCACTTACAAGTATTTCAATCAGTGACGAAACCAAGATTTTTTTTTCTAAAGGGGTTAAAATTTTTCCTAACATAATTATTTTTATATGTTATGTTCAAAATAATTTTGATCTATTTAAATATATGACATCTAAAAATATCAAATTTTAATATTAATTATAAAGAGATGTAAAACATAAATAACATTTTTAAGAAAAAATTAATTCAAGGATAGTTAATTCACACACACACACACACATAGATACATATATATATTCCCATAATATAAATTAAAATTGTAAAAAATTTGAAGGGTTAACTTTATTTTATACAAATATTTACACAATATGAATTAAAACTTTTAAAACTTAGAGAGAAGGAGCTATGGCCCACATTAGCCCCCCATTGGTTCCATCATTGATTTCAATGGCGTATTAATTTCAAACTTGCAACATTATGAAGGAGAAAACAACTGATCACAAAATAAATCTTATACCATAGTGAACCCACTAAAATATTTTTAAAAGGTTTAGCAAATTCACTTCTAAAAAATACAAGTCTTATTGAACTTTTTTTTTTTTTAGTATGAACTTTACAAAATTCAACAGAATTAATTAAACCACCAATATTGATTTTCATACTAAAAGTTGATTGATGTAAAAAAATCTTTGCATCTTTGTACAAAATTATCAAACCGAATGCATCATGTTTGTAAGTATTTTATTTTAAAATAATTTTCATCTATTTAAATATATGACATCTAAAAATACCAAATATTAACTTTAATTATAAAGGAATGTAAAAAATAAATAACTTTTTTGAGAAAAAATAATTCAAATGTAGTTAATTCATACACACACGCACGCATATACACACACACACATATGTTCTCATAATATAAACTAAAATTGTAAAAAAATTAGGAGGACCAACTTTATTTTACACAAATATTTACATAATATAAATTAAAATTTTTAAAACTTGAGAGGGGTGGTTGTGGCCCCCATTGGTTATATCATTGATTTCAATGGTATCTTAATTCCAAACTTGTAAAATTACAAAGAAGAAAACAACTGATCACAGAATGAATCTTACACTATAGTGATCCCACCGAAATATTTTAAAAAGGTTCACAAGTTCATTTCCAAGAAATACAAGTCTTACTGAACATTTTTTTTGTATTACGAACTCTACAAAATTCAATAGAATTAGTTAAACCACCAATATTAATTTTCATATTAAAAGTTAATTGATGTAAAAAATGTTCGCACCTTTGTACAAGATTATCAAATCGAATGTATAATATTTGTAAGTATTTCATTTTAAAATCAAATAATACATGCAATTACATTTATTTCTATCCATATATCATTCAATTTCTAATATAAATTTCTATTATTATTTCAAGATCCATATTTCACAAAAACGCAATTCTTGAATGATCTACATATTTTGTCATACATTGAACTATTGTTAAATAAATCTTAAATTTTAATTATATTGGTATAATTTTTTAAGTTTTTTCAAATTTATCCTCTCTTTTAATTTCTTCTGTTTAAACAATTTGAATATACCCTCAATTAGTGTAGGATCAACCCTTATAAAAATTAACACTAGTTAGGATAAGAAATAGTAGGGGTATAAACAATAACACAAAAGTGTGGGGGTAATTGTTAGATCAGTTCTTGACTTATGCATGCTTAACAAATGGTGAAATGTTAGTGCCAAGTGTAGATCATTGCATGACAAAAAAAAGAAGAACTCTTTGGTCAAATTTTCTTTAGTCTTGCTCCATTTCCAACCGAGATAAGAATAGAGAGAAACTTTATGTCTTGCTCTATTTCTAACCGAGAGAAACTAAAGGGAAAGAGTTGAGAGAATCTCCTTGTCTTATTCCACTTCAGCCGAGAGAAACCATAGTGCCTTGTCTCCATTTGCAACTGAGAGAAACACTTTGTCTTGCCTCCATTTCCAGCCGAGGAGAAAGTAGGAAGGTGAGCTAACTTCTAGCTTGAGTTGTAGCAGAAAAATAAGGTAAAATGGCTAGAAACTTCAACCTTTCTATATACTTTAGAGGGATTTGGATGCATGTTTGGTTTGAGGTTGGATTGAAGTAGAAATTGGTAGTAGAAACTTGTTTCATTGCCGGAAATTTCCCGGCTTGGACCGAACTAGAGGTGACTCTTTTTTTTTTTCCAAATTGTGGCTCTTGTTTTGCTGCAAGTTGCTAGAAAATCTTGAAGCCCTTTTGATATATGAATCTTGGTGAAAATATAGAATGTATGTGAGCTGGTAGCTGCTGAAATTTCCAGGTTGAAGCCGTGTGTTAAGCATGATACGGACAATCTTGTTCCACAGCTTTTCATTCAAAATTTTGGAAAAGGTTTTTCTAGGAATGTATGATATATGTCTTATTCTTGCTTTGCATGATATATACAGTACGTTTCCCTTTGAATTTAGTAGGAAGTTGATAACTTAGATGGAAAAAGTTTGAAGGAACTGTTGGAAATCTTGCTTGACTGGCCGAGTGAGGGAGAGAGGGAATTTTTCCAGTTTTTCCACGACTTTTGCCTGCAAAATTTCAGATTTTTGTTCGATATACTTTACAACTCACTAATCTTTACAAGCATGTTGGGTTTGAGTGAAAAATAAAAAGTTTCGTTGGAGGAAGGTTCACTTGGCAAACTACCTTCTTGCTGAAATTTTTTCGAGCTTTGGAACCATGGAAGAGGCTTGAGTTTTGAGCTCTTAAATGCAAATTTCTTTGCCGAGTTTTGCTGGGATGCCTAATTAATACCTTATATCATGTTACAAGCCTGTTATTGTGTGATTTATGATTGAAAGTGAGTAAGTGAGGTGCTGTTTTGGTGAGAAAAGTGAAGAGAGACTTGCTGGGAATTTTCTTGTCTGAACCATAGGGTGAAACTATGTTTTCCAGCTTGTGGCTTCCATTTTTGTCAAAGTTTTTCAAGGAGATTCATGCTTTATAATTACTTCATGATATAATGCATGATTTATGCCTGAACCGTGAAAAAAAGTTGAGTTTTGGGTTAAAAATCCACTTGCATGTAACTTTCTTTTGGAGGAAACTTCTAGCCTTGAACCGTAGCTAAACTTCAGCCCATAATTCGAAAATTTGTTGCAATTTTACTATACATTCATGTGAGAAACTTTGTTAAAAGTTATTGTCAAATTTTGATGTGCTAAATCCAAAAGTTATAAGGGAATTGGAGTGGTAATGCTGGAGTTTCTGCTTGGAGCCCGAGAGTCACCATAATCACCATTTTCTTTCTAGATTTAATACTAAAATATTGGCTGCAAGCTTGCACACATTGGTTTATTGAACTTTTAATGTTTCAATCAAAACATGCATGAATAAATTCACTAGTTTTTGGAGAAATTTTGAAGTAATCTAGATGAAAAATTTTTTGTCAAAAGAAGTCGAGAGTGAGGGCAAATTTTCCAACCTTATTTCAAGAATTTGGTTGCAAAAACTCTATACATTTTTACCTCCATGTTTGATAACCCTTTTGAAACTAGAGCTATGTGTTATGTCACATATTTTGACTAAGATAATTTAGTAGTTTGGAAAGAAAGTTAGTTTTGTCGAAAGGTCGAGTAATTATAGCTTGGGTATGTCTCAAGAGTCAGTGGTGAGTTAGAAGAAAACCCCTAAGTCAAGGCGTGACTGTCCACTTGATTGAGTGAGTGTTTCTTGTATGTATCATGATTAAATATTAAAGTATGGTTGTGGCTTGTTGCTTGGTGAACTGACGGATTGCTATGTCTAATTGTTTGAATTTTCAACTTAAATTGCTATTATTATTCACTGATAAAATATTAGTGTGTACTTTATCGCACTTGACCTACTTACTTTTGGAACCATCAATTGTTTAATTGCTACTGTTAACTATGCATGACCGTTTTGGGCCCAAACCCTAACGACGGTCGGCCTATTCGAGCCAGCAACGGATTCGATCGAGTAGGCCGATTTTCCTTGTGTACCGTTTATTGGTATACTTGAATATGACCCACCAAGGTGATCACCGAACATTGGATCACCGAGAATGTTGGGTACTGTTGCTTGGGAAATGACACTAAATCACTAAACATGAGTAAGTGCTATGTATTGAATCGGATGGAAGCCACATCTACAGCCTATATCAGTACAGTATCCTTTCACATTGAATGTGTTATTTGTTTTATATTGCTAATGGATATATATATATATCATGCTTTATAATTGATTTGTGATTGCTATGATTATTGTGGGATGAATGGGTTCACTTGGAACGTTACTGAGTATCAGCTCAACCCTTCTATTTGTTTTCCTTACATGAGTGGAAGGCGAGTGTGTGAATGGGGATGGCAATAGAAACGGCTGCATACGGGTACCCGTCCCATGAGAGGAGTAATAGGAAGGAGGATGGGGCGGGGTGAGGACGGGGACGGGGGGAATTTTTCTCCCCCCATTTAAAATAGGGCGGGAAGCGGGGGACGATACCCCCATCTCATCCCCCGTCCCGTCCCCCACTTCAATTTATTAATATAAATAAATGTAAAATATTATATAATCTAATAATAATAAATTTAGAATAATTGGCAACTAAACATAACATTTATCCCATTTCTATTCAATTTCCTAGTTGATATTTGGTACAAGCATGTTATGTATTCTATGAGTATTTTCAAATATTATTTATATAATCCAATTGAGTTTCTTAATTTTCTTGGTGTTTTATTTTAACACTTTTCTTTTTTCATTTTTCATTTTTTTCACTTTTTCCAGTTTCGTATTGTATTTTATTCTTTGAATTTAGTTTTGATCTATTGAATAAAAGGTTCTAGAAAAAAAAACTAAATTATCACCCGCGGAGAAAGCGGGATGGGCCGTGGGGGGGGAGGGTAGGGGCAACAGAGGTGAGGGACGGGATAGGGGTAGGAGGAGTTTTTTGGCAATGGGGCCTAGGATGGGGAAGGGATCCCCCGCCCCAAACTCGCCGCGTTGCCATCCCTATGTGTGAGAAGTCAGTAGTATAAGTTCGAAACTTAGAGTTCTACATTGGTGAATTTTTTGTATTTGAAGTAAAGTCATGCAGATTTATTATTTTAAGGAATGTACATATTAATTGATATAGTTAAGATAACTCTTGTTTTGGTTGGGGAAATATAAGCTTGAATGGATTGTTAGTAGTTAATCAAAATTAATGTTATCTCTGGAATTAATGTGAGTGAGTGAGTCATGACAGGAGTCAGACTGGCGGTCCGCTAAACTCTAGGGTTCGCCCTAGGGTGAGATGGGATCGTCACAGTTGATAGGTAGCATGTAAAAGAATAAAGGTGAGAATTTTTTTTTTAGGTGTCATTTTTTGGATTTTTTTTAGAGTTGTTTTGGGAGTTAATCACCGTAATCATGAAAGACAAAAATAGTTTTTCAAAAATTTGTTAAATCCAAACAAAGACAGTCTGACATTCTTGAACATAGATAGATATCGTGACATACAGCAAATTAAAACTACACAATTAATCAAACGTTTTTCTTGATCTTACATATCTATGGGCCTACTCATTCTCAGTCATTAAGCTATGCAACACATCAGCAACCTGAAATGCAGCTAGACGCTTTGTTTCCTCTTTATAAATGCATTTTTTCCCCAATTCAATTAGTTGTGCTAGTAACTGTCTATCATATCCAGGCTGCAATAGTCTTTTTTGAACTTGATCTTCACACTCTTCAGGGGAATCATGGAGATCAGCCTCATAACTCTTTCTATAAGGGAATCATTCTCGTCATATTTAACTGAGACATTGGTGATCATTTCAAATAACAAAACCCCAATGAAGTAGACCTCAGTCTTTGTGCAATTGACGAACCCTGGGAAAAAAAAATAGTAGAGTTTTGGATAAATATAGGAAAAGATATGCCCACATAGATAGAGACTATGACTCCTTTAACAAAGTTTATGTATACAAATCGTTGTATACTAATCGTGTTGGTCATGAGAACAATCAAACTAAAGAGAGTTATGGCAAAATTTTGTCCGAATAATGAAAGTAAAAACATTTTTAAAATCATCTGAGCTTAAAATATTTAATTCAAAAATTGCATACTCTATTCAAAGGAAAATAAAAAATAAAAAAGCAAAAAAGATAAAATCCAGACCAATTAACATTCTAATGCTGTTTGATTCCATATAGAAATATGAATAATGTGTCAAGTGAGGGTTAATATAATCTTTTTACAATTACTAGGGGAAGGTAAGTGATATTTCTAAAACTTCAATGGTGCCAAGTGATATTAAGAGAAAACTCAAGGATGGTTTCTGATATTATCCCTAAAGTTTTATAAAACACTTGAGTGGTGCAAGAAATAGAAATTGCAAGATATTATCATGAAAGCAATGAAGTAAGAGTTGGATAGCCTACCCCAGCATTGACCATCGTAGACAGGATCAGATCGACGACGACGTTCACCAACAGAAGTGACCGTGCCAAAGTCGCACAGCAAAGCCTTATCACCCTGGAATAAAATATCAACATCATGTCAAAATGTTGAATTAAATGTCAATGTATATCCCTAATTTTACAAGAGTTAATCTTACTTTTAATAAGACATTCTCTGGCTTGAGGTCACCATGAATAATGGGATCGGGAAAGTGTGAATGGACCAAATGTAGTCCATAGGCTATATCATGCAAAACTTTCACGATTGACTGTAATTCCAAATCTGCACCAGAAAACAGTTATTGAGTTACGTTACGGGGTAAAAAAAAAAGGAAAAGGTCATTTGCCTTGAAGCATGGACTAAAAGTTCTTCTGTAAAGATTCTCGCAGTTGAAAAGCTGTCTAGACTTGACGACAAAAAGTACTGTGTAATTTCACATAGGATAGTAGTTCTCTGTTTTATTTTCATGTCAGTATGCATACTATTCTTGCATTTCTTTCATTGCTGCTCACATTATTGTTTTCTCACTAGATGACAACAGTTCGCTAGCACATAAGCATCAAGAAGCTGGTCTAATTGAACAATTTCTTCTTGAAGAACCACAAAAATTAAAATTCAACTAATCAAGTTGCTTTTCGTTTTGTCAACATTCTGGTAATGCAAACGCTGTAACAAAAAAAATATAACAGAATGACTTTTAAATTCCACCAATTATAAAAACACCTGGAAAAAAAAATCAAATGCAGAAACCAATTTTTCTTATGCATATGGTGGAAGAATTCGGATACATTTATTTCTATGGAACTTTTATAGACTCTCAGATTTATTTCGATCTTCATCATACGGCAAAAAAAAGAGTACTTAAAAGGACCCAAAAGAGACCATGAGCCCATCATCTTCAACCATATTATATAAGGTTTCCCCGAGTAGAAGAATCTACCTTACTGTTATCATCAAGCCAACCGCGCTGCAATCCATCGTCAGATCATTGGTAAACCACACACTCCGGAAAAGAACATTTTTTCCGGTGAATATTGTTTTTGAGGGATATGTGGGGTAAGATATTTTTGACTTCTTAAATCATGACATATAAAGAAAGGTAAATGGGACAAAATGAACGTGCGCGTAATTAAATGGGAAGTGTATCCAAGGAATATGGGAACTACAGAAGTCTTCTTATCTATCCCACTCTTCCTCTAGTGAATTCAAGACGCAAAAGAACAAACAAAATAAGAACATCAAACCGGTAACATGCCAAATCATGTTGTGTCATCTGTAATAAATTTTTCAATCAACTAAATAAAGGAAACCTCATGATTGCATTTAGTAGGGAACAAATTTAGATATTTAAATTTTAAACGATCAAATGAGACAAACAATTTAGCATTCACAACAAACAAGGATGTCCAACACAATTACCGTAGATTTGTCTTAATACAAAATATATTTCATTTTTTTCTGGATATGTACAAACATATTTTACCGGGATAGCAACAAGCAATAAGGGAAAAACACGAAGTGAAGGTTTTATGCAATCAAAATATAGCAAAAGTAAATCAAATGAAGAAAGATACCATGTAACTTGTGTTTCAGTTGACCACCACTGATATACTCCATGACCAAGCATGCTCTTCTGCAAGCATCATCGAGTCCAAAGCCCACCAATTTGAGCAATGTATCCGCATAGAGAAGTCTGTATTCTGATCTAAATTGTATCTCCGCCTATTCAATGTAATGAAACTAAAATAAATTCAATATCATGAAACTGAAAACTAAGTATCTAATTTATATTGCCTTATCATGAAAATGGATAAAGCATATTACCTTTACATATTGATAATAGCCCTGACGCTGTATCTTGAAAGCATAGCTTCCTGGCGGTAGCCCTGTAGGATCCCCATCCTCTACAGTGTGCACATAAATTTTTCCATATTGACCTCCTCCAATAAATACCCCATTGGTCTCAATACTCTCATAAAGTGCTGATTCTGATATCATATGTGAAAAATCCACTGGCGCTGCAAAATAATAACTGATTAGCAACACAACAACAGTTGAAGGATGATCTATGAAATGAATGACAATCAGCCACGCTGCAATGACCTTTTTATTCCTGTGGCAACACGTATTCTACCACGATTAATAAAGTTGACTTGCACATTGTTAACAGTGCACTCAGCTATAACTTAGGGGTCCATTAAATTTACATTATGTCCCTACTGAATAACCATTACTGCAAGCTTAATGTAGTAATTTAGATGGTCAAGCTAGTTACACGTTCTCCAAACAGTGCCTCTCATCTCTTGTTAGACCAACATGCCAAAGGAGCTTTCCTTTTGGATATTGTCTAAAATGGGAACTTGATGAAAGTCTGAATCAAATTTTGCACCAAAAAGTATCATAATCAATAATAAAATTGGTATGCCAAACAAACTTGTTTCAACTAATTAAGAATCCAATTAAGGTTTGACTATCATATCTAACATGCACACCATGCTCACTCTAAGCCATTTCCTAGAACTGTAGCCAGTCACCACAGGGAACATAAACAAAGATTTAGGTGAGCTATTAAGACCAAGATGCGTCCGCCTTGTGTTTTACATTTTCAAACATTTTTTAACATTTCGGTAATGGATGGAGATGTTGTTTGACAGCCAAATGAATGAGTTGTTGATTCCCCCACAGTTGTTTGTTTCTAAAAAGGAATGCAAATTGAAATCTAATTTCCATATAACTTCACAAAGAAGAAAATCTGAGTTTGAAAACCATTTGAAACTTGATACAAAAAAAAAAAAGAACACTTTTACCAAGCACTAATCTAGATATGATTGAATCCCTGTTAGGTCTAGCAAAAAGATGTCACACAGGATACAATCTTTAGTTGAAAGGATCCAAAAATACCAATTTTCAACAATGGACAAAGATTTAATCGTAGAATTGAGCTATACATCACTCATAACATTCAATGGGACTTAAGTGGTACAGTAACTCCTAAATTGAGGATACTCAATCTCATATTTCAAATTCTTGACATACTTCAAATACATAATTGGAGCTTTGTTGACTGTCTTTGAAAACATGCACGTATGTCTTAGCAGACTTAGTGATTACAAATAAATCTAAGCACATACATTATATGAGACGTTACCTTCATCAACGAAAAAGGAACAAAATCTCTCTACATGTCCAATAATGTTGGAGTACTTGAGAAATATCTGATGCAATGGAGATCCAACCTGTTTTTTGCATGCCAAAACTTAAAGTTTAAATAGTTATACAGACAAAATTACATGTTAGGTTAAAACGTTAACACAGTAAATATTCTTAGTAACATTTCCAGACGCAGCACTGTCTACCAATAAATGGAAGATCTTGGTTTAGGGGGGTACTATGTCAGTATGTAGCAAAGTCCATCACACTGGCAAATAACTGAGAACAGCCATATTGAAATAGCTTCGTTCTAATACTTAACCTTATACCTGGCAATTAGGGATGGCAATGGGTGTGGGTGACTGCGGGCACCCGTCCCGCGGGGGGCTAATGGGGAGGGGGTTGGGGCGGGGGGCGGGGGGCGGGGGAGTGTACCCCCGCCCCGCCACCCGCTTTAAAAAAACCAATATATAAAATATATATAGGTATATAATTATATATAATATATAATTTAATTAGTTACAAACTTATAATAATGATATTATTAGTTATATGTATTATATGATGTCTATTAGTATATATGATATAATTGATATTATTAATTATACTAATAATTATATATGTGTACTAATACAAATTATTAATTGGTTATACTAAATTTACTAATACATTTATACTAAATCCCTAATTACACTTAATACAATAACATTTTTTAAAAAAAAAAGCACAAGCACAATAATGAATTAGTGATTGTATTTGTATGAAAAGTGAAAACTTGACTACTTTAGTTATATTTATTTCATCATGTTGGATTGTATTCAAATAATTTTTGTTTGATTGTTTTTATAAGTTTTAATTGTAAAATTACAATTGATGATGTGTTGATATTTTAGTACTTGATTATTTATTAAAATTTAATCATAATAAAATTATATAACAAATTTTTATTAGCCCCACGGGGGCACTCGCGGGGGAAGCGGGACGGGGCGGGGGAGCGGGGGACGGAGGATGGGGCGGGGGCAGGGGGAGTTTGTAGGCAGCGGGGCAGGGGATAGGGGAGAGGTCCCCCGCCCCAACCCCGCCCCGTTGCCATCCCTACCGGCAATTGGGTTGGTTGGGTGGGTTAATATTGGGTTTTCATTTAAATGAGTTATACCCAACCCGCCCAACTTTAAATTGGATTAATTCTGGATTGGGTCATATTGGGTCATCTCAAACTCATGACCCAAATATGACCCAATATATTAATTAATAGATTTTGATACATAAACTTTCTCAAATATATTTTCATATACAAAAAAAAAAAATTAAGTGGGTGCCCAACACAAATACCCAAATCGCCCAAAAAAAGATTTTATTCTAATATTTTCACAAAGAAAGTATGGTAATTTTGGATTTATGTAGTTTTTACATATTGAGAATACGGTTTATAAAAACAAAAATCTTTTAGCATGATTGAGTTATGTGGTAGTTATTAAGCACCGAGGGCATGAGTAGTTGTAAGTTGACATTAACGTCTCAAAATTAATTTCAAATTTAATCATGTTCAAATTCTTTATACTGAACATTTTGATGACGATAATATAAATGAAAAAAAAGTCACATTGTAGCTAAATATCTAACTCATAAATGCAAATTAATTTTTTTGTCACGATGAATCTGGCAACTATTCTAACACATCTGGCCTTTTCCATATCGGGTAATACCCTATTAAGTATGTAACCAAGGAATTAAAAATAGGCCAAGTAAAAAAAAATTAACTTGCTTGGACAAGAGATTATTTGCCCAAATATATTTGTTTACATCACCATTATAATTTTCATACACATTTTTATCTTCCCAATTATCTTTTTATCTCACATACATCACATCACAAAAAGTACTACAGTAAAAATATCTCAAATAATTTATAATCCAACCACACTTATAATCACAAAAGATGTTTATAGCAAAAAATAATAGAAAAAAGTCTATAGTTGATGCTTTTGAGTAACTATTCACCCTTTAAGATTGTGTTGATTATTCACTTGATTCAATTAGCAAAAGTTGGGTAATGGATGTCCAATACAAATACCCAAACCGCCCAAAATATATGTGGATTTTATTACCCAATCCAAAATTGACCCAATACCCAATTTACTCAACTCAACCTCTCAAATTAGTGGGTGGGTTGTTGGGTTTTGGGCATGAGTAGTTGTAAGTTGACATTAACGTCTCAAAATTAATTCCGAATTTAATAATGTTCAAATTCTTCATACTTAACATTTTGATGACGATAGTATAAATGAAAAAAAGTCATATTGTAGCTAAATATCTAACTCACAAATGCAAATTAATTTTTTTGTCACGATGAATCTGGCAACTATTCTAACGCATCTGGCCTTTTCCATATCTAGGGTAATACCCTATTAAGTATGTAACCAAGGAATTAAAAATAGGCCAAGTATAATCACAAAAGATGTTTATAGCAAAAAATAATAGAAAAAAGTCTATAGTTGATGCTTTTGAGTAACTATTCACCCTTTTAAGATTGTGTTGATTATTTACTTGATTCAATTAGCAAAAGTTGGGTAATAGGTGTCCAACACAAATACCCAAACTGTCCAAAATATATGTGAATTTTTATTAGCCAACCCAAAATTGACCCAATACCCAATTTACCCAACTCAATCTCTCAAATTAGTGGGTGGGTTGGGTGGGTTGTTGGGTTTTGGGAATAATTGCCAGGTCTACTTACCAAAATTAAGGATCACATGTTGCAAATGAAAGAAAGTACTGACCAAAATTCTGCGTATGATTGAAATACATCCAACCAATTTTGCATCATAAACTGACGCGTTCCTTGCCCTATGCCAAACAATCATAACCATAAGTTGAGAATCTATCTTCCTTGAAAAGCTCCGAAAATCATTCACTTACTGTTCTAGGAGCAAAAAAGCTGAATCTGAAAGCCTCCATGCTAAAGTCTTAAATGCTGCCTCTGCATCGGAGAGCACGACAGGCCTTTTCTCATTGAGATTATCTACTGAAACTGGTTGGGGCAGTTCCAGCTCTTGCAGCAGTGCGTTGAAATCACTGAGCCAAGGAATGCGATTGGGATCTTGTAAATGGTCAGACAACAGGGTCAAAAGTACCGCATTCTTCACATTTTGAATAGAACTGTCAAGCAAATCCTCCTGTTGTACTTCTGCTAAAGGCAATGCTTTTCCTAACTCCTTGAAATCAGTGATGTATTGATCTTCCAATTTCAAGGCTGGAACTGTCGAAATCCAGGAAAATATGTTATAATATCAGTTGATATGCGCATAAAGTAATGAACCATGCAACAAGTCAACTTTTTAATGTTTTCCGACTCGGCCCGGGAATCGACTCGGCCGAGCTCAGGGGTCAGGGGTCAATGGGTTCGACCGGGGTCAATAGGGGTCGAACCGGATGACGTCATATATACGTCATATATAGATTATATATATATATATTCCTGCAAATCAAATTTACAAAATATAACCAAAGAACCCAATCATCTAAATTTATATCCAATTCACCAAATTCATCCAAACTCACAAAATTTATAAAATAGAAATCTCATACATGTTTAATCCCTGACAAATAGCAATCCAAATAAGGTAACAAGCTCATGTTCAAATGCTTGATAAATATCAATCTAAATAAAACAACACGTTCAATTTCTAAACCAAAGAACTATCTAAGCCATTCTTTATCTTCATCTTCATCTTCATCACCCTTTTCTCCAATTTCATAACTTTCGATATCGATGTCATCAAGATCATCCTCATCATCAAGCTGACATTAAAAACTACAGAAGACTGAAGAGACATTGAGGTAGGAAATTACACTAAAGACTGCTGCTTTATTGGACCACAGGACATTAAAAACTGCATTAAATGGTTGTAGCATATTATTCTACCATTTATGTCCATGGTACTAGTACGGCTGATAATTGTATCCATCAGCCTTTGAGGTAGGAAACACATAAGTTGGTCAACAAAACTACAGAAGAGACTCATTCATGTAACAGACATTATTAACTTTTGATCCAGTGTATTCTCAAAACGAAAAGATAACTATTCGCTTGGACTGTGTGATCATTATCAACTTAAAAATTCTTGATCCAGTGTATCCAACCAGTTTGCACTGGTACTGATGCTATAACAGAGAAACGTGAAGGGACATATAAGCATGGTTGTGCGAATTATAACCAGTAAATGGTTAACCCAGATGGAACAGACAAAGAAAAGTAACCAATCATCAATGGAAGAAACTTGAAAACAAGAAGAGACAATCAAATTCAAATTTCCAGATTCTCTAATAAGGACGTGATATTCTCACCCATAATATCAAAATCCCAAATGCCCAGCATAATAAATAAAAAAAATACTGAAATTTTAGTCACAGATCAACTTCAACATAATGAATTAGCCATCTTCACGACTGGTTTAGATTATAAAAATTACCAGATTTAGCTTCGGTTCACCAGCGTGTTAATTACTTGATTGAACCTTGAAATCTGAAGAAACTGGTGGTGTTGCGGCAGTGGAGGCTAGAGATTGAAGGACAAGTGACTAACGGCAACCTTGATTAAGCGACGATCGGTGAATCTCAAATGCCAGCGGTGGAGGCTTTTAGATTTTAGGGTTATTGGAGCTGAAGAAGAAAGGAAGAAAAGTACGGAAAGAGAAGCAGAGGAGCTGACCCCAAGTTTTGATAATTTCGTCTCTTTTTTAGTTGGTCAGTCCAACTTTTGACTGAAAAAAAAAGGCAGAAAGGGCAAAAAAAAAAAAAAAAACCGGGTTTGATCAAATTATCCGGTTCACCGGTCAAACCCGGAGCAAACAAGGAAAACTAGTAGCATCTTTTACTAGGAAATCACCTTTCCTTAACACATTAACTACAAGCCAAATGCAACATCTAGAACCAATTGGAGAAACTTCACACAAATCACAGGTAAAAAAAAGGGCGATACACAGGGAATAGCAGAAAATGCATAAATGATCCCCAATAGTTCAGTTCCCAAATGCATTAAAAAGAAATCAGCATAGATAATACCAAGCAAACTAATGTTAGACGCAAATGAGAACATATACAAGGCGTAATAACTTCTACCAAGAGTTGGATGTACCTTTAATATTCTCATCTGAAACATCTCGGATGCTGAATATATTTATGGCATACTTCAAGTATACATACCAAGTCATCGACTCCAGGGATGGGGAAAGTAAGTCAGGGAATCCCAACTCTCGTGCATGAATTATCAATTCTTTCCCATTCACCACCCTGCATATCAGTTACATTTGACAGTAAGGCAAAATATTACACTTTGACAAATGAAATTAGTTTACTATGATTCCATTCGCTACCCAGTTTATGACGAGGAGGATGAAGCTGCTTGCGAATCCATTGGAACAATGGAAACTGTGTGAATCGGAATCACTTTCGTTGAGATTGATACACCTTCAGCAAAATCCAGTTTCGAAAACAAAGAGTCACCTGTTCATGTTACAAGAGCAAAACATATTTCACGAACTAGTGATGAAAAGAAAATCATATAACAGACTATAATTAGGCCAAATGTAGAACAAATCTGGTAGTATGTCCCACATAGTGTATTAGTCTTACGACTAAGATCAAAGACAGACAAATTGCAAAATAGTCGGACAAAGTATATTTGTTAGTTTGCTACCTTTTAGGTTTGATTGTCTACCTGACTAGGTAAACCATTCATGACAAGACAATTTTGAAAGTACAAAAAATTTCAGCCAGCCAACGCCATGGTCAAATAAAAAGCATTCCCAGAAGGATCCTTATACTTCAAAACATGCATTCAGGAGCAATCAGCCAGCAGAACTTGACTGCCACACAAACTGGTGATTAGTTCCGCAAAATAAAATTAGTGACTTCGATAGTTGGATGTTGTAGTTAAATAAAACATCACCTATCAATCAAAAACATGATGGCCTATTCATTTTATTCGTCACTGGATCTTAAAATTGTTGATTCATTCCTTGAACAAGGCACACTTTCTAAGCACAAAAAACTGAAACGAAAACAGAACAGTGGAGATTTAACCATTCGAAACTGAACTTATACATAATATCCTCGCACAACTTCAGACAGACGGTGTTCCTTACCAAATATACTTCTTTCTTCAGCCAGACATAAATTTGCCTTGAGACCGAATTCTTACCCCAGAAAAAAACTTGCCTACTACTTGTGGCCTAACAGACGTGTATAGATATATATATTTATACTGGTTACAGGTCGCCAGTGTATCAGGAAAGCCAAGCAGAGGTACAGCAAATGGCAGGTTAACGCGATTTTATTGGGAAAAGGGAATAAAACAGAACGTACTAAACGAAACAGAACGCACTATCTTCTTTGGGATTAATTCTTCACTCTGCCCCGGGGCGGAATTGTTTAGTTCACTATATTATGTATATATATATACACACACACACACACACACACTAAAAAGCTTCAGTATTCGTCAAGTAAAAAAGGTGGGATCGAGAAAATGTGAATGTTAGCATCTTTTGGTATTCCTCTGGGATATTAATTTATGACATGGTTTGCGTCCAAAGTGTTGTAAAAGACGAAGTCACTCCACTCTCGCCTATTTACATTAGCTCTAAGCAGCGTAGCACGTAGTACTATATATTTAGGGAATTGCTATAATATTTATCCCTTTTTTTTTTTTCTGAAAAAAACACCCCCATTCTTCGTTCCAAGTGAATTCTTAATTGATTTCTACAAAGCGAACCCACCTGCCTGTACTGGAAGCTTCAAATTTCTTGACTAAATTCTTTTAAAAAGAAAAGCTTGCCCAACGCCCATTCGAACAAAGGGCAGGGGCAGTGACAACCACCTGGAATTGTTCACGTCTCTGACTCTGAGGTGCGAACAAGGCAGGCACAAACTCAAATTGAAGGGTCTAAATAATGTCGTCTATGTAATTCCAACACAATAAATATGTACGAGTCCACATAAATGATAGTTGAATGCAATTGCCTGAAATTATTTTTCGATTGTTTTTCAACCAACACTTTCTTTTGGGTAATTAAGTGCACTAAAGATTATAACATCTGTCAAAATTATTTCACCCTATATTTCCTTTTTTTTTTTTTTTTTTAAAACCAAAACACTACTCTTTCGATCACACGTTCTAAACTCCTTTTTTCCTCCTTACCGGTTAATTACCATATACGAGCACTCTATCACTAGCAACGGTAATGGAGAAAGGACTGATAAGATCATGTCATCAAAAAGACAAAAAGTCTGCACCAACCTTTTTCAACTAAAAAGTGCAGGTACTGAGCATTATGCGGTGTTTTGTCTTATCTTGAAATCAGCTACATATTGACACGTGCGAGGGGGGTTAGGATCTTTTTTACATCATTCAACGTTTGGGTTAAATGCTCTGAATCCTCCTATTCCAGTTACACTTTACCCTCTACGTTTTATAAATAAGTACTTTGTCCTGTTCTAGGGCAAAAGTATCTCTTCTATATTAATTATTTTATTTATTTTCTTTTTTTTGGGTCCTTTTTATTCTTGTCCCCTTTCTTCATTTCTAGAAATTTTTTTCTATTCTTCATTGGCCAACTAATTTCTTTTCTTTGTTATTATTATCTACATATTATTTTTAATCTTCTTCAACTTATTCTTTATTTATTTTATCTTTTTTACTTGTTATTATTAGAAATAATAATGATCACAAAATCTACTCTATGATAAAGTACACGTTAATTTAATAATGCACATGAAATATTTCAAATGGTATTTAAATTAGCACATCTGGAGCTTAGATACTTAATTTTTAACGACAACAGTAACAAATAAGATTGTAATAATATGATGTTTAATCAACTGTAAATAACAAAAAAAACCATATGTAATAATAAATAAATAAACATACTAGTTTCTTCATTAATTTGGTATATGGTTTTAAATATTAAGTAATTTAAAAATTTTGGTTTGCTAATGTCTATTTAAATAGTCAAATTGGTAGTTATATACACCTTTGATTATAACGAACATATATTATTATATCATGTTATATAGTTTGTCCTCAATTTTTTAACCGTGTAAATTAATTAATTAATTAAGAATGAAATTAGAGGTGAAACAAAACTACAATATTACAACAAATATAGAATTAATAATACAAATAGAAAAGTGAAGAAAATAGTGAGATGAAAGAAGTGAAAAAAAAAAAGAAAAAGAAAAGAAAATAATGGAAAATGAAAAACAAATAAATGAATGAAGAAAAGAAAAAAATATATATTCCTGCAAGGATGCTATTGCCCTAAAGGTCGGCAAAGTGTCTATTGAGTGGGTTTAGAGGGCTAAAGCAGAGCTGAGAGTAAAGTGTAGGGGTTAAGCGTATTTTACTCTTAATTTTATGTATTTCCGTTAAGGATTACTGGTGCTCGTATAATATGTCGATACAGCAGGCCCGAAATTCTGAGTGACAGCTGTCCTATCCCAATTTATATTGCAGCCATAGAGATACGACAGGTGGTGCATTTGCCCTAATCAATCGAGTGCAATAGAGCACTTCCTTACGAGGCGAATTGGCGCTGTGGTGGTGCAGCGTCCCCTGCAGCACGGGGTACAACTAAAAGGTTCTATCACGCGAGAATTTCGTTTTAAACCATTTCGCGTTCAAAATTTCACATTTTAATTCTTAGTAATTTAAAGACATATAACACTTTTTTTTAACAAAAAAAATACATATAACGCTACAGTGATATCCTTTCTCCTTGAAATAAGGACTAGTAATATGTTTTAGTTGTATTAACAACGAAATATTTGCAAGTGGAAAATTGCACCAATATTCTCGAGATGTTTATAAAAAAAAAATCTCATTAATGGTCTCTCAAATATTACTAATATAAAATTTTAGTCTCTTAAAATGAAAATTTATGATTTTAGTTTCTAACAATTTTTAAAAAAAGGCTCTCATTTTTTTTCCCCCAGTCACCAATATAGTCAAATTTTAGTCAAAATAAATTACAAATATATCACATAATCAATATTTAGAGGGAAAATATGATAATTTACTTAATCATTGACCAAAATGTAAAGATCCAAAAGCTAACTTCTCAATTTCCTTCAATTCTTTTCCACCCTAACTCTAGTTTAGCAGTCTAGCGAGCAAATTGAAAATTTTCAATTCATTATGACACCAATTTTCTTTGATTGTGGTGTAGCAGTAAGTGCGAAGACTTCATGGATTGCTAATTAGGTTGCAAATAAGTTGAGTTGAATTGAAATTTTGTTTAAATGAATCGAGCTTGACTCAATTTTAATAGGGTCGAATTCGACGAGCTTTCATTTTAAAACTTAATCTTAAGCTCGAATTCCAATTCAAACCTACTTGAGCTCAAATAAAATTTTAAAAAATTATTTTTTTAAAATAGATAAATGACACATTTCACCCTATAAACAATATAAATATAGGGAACACAAATGTAATGAAACTTCATCAGTTGACCATTTCTTTCTTGTAGTAAAAACTTATGTTGATAGTTGTACATTATTCCGTGCTAAGGATTAAGATGTTAAGAGGACAATATCGTACTATCCTCTTAATATATTTTCGACATCTTTAAGTTGGCATCCTCTTAATATACGGGAGAAGCAGGGCGGGAGCGGGGTGGCGTGGGGGGAGCGGGGGGAATTAGTATGCAGCGGGGCGGGGCAGTGGGGGAGGGGTCCACCACCCCATTGCCATCCTTACTTATGATGCATTTCCAAGTTCCAACTGTGTTGCAGTCAAATTCAGGGGGTAATAAACCACCCGCGCAGTAGGGACAACGAGTCACCTCTATACCCCATTTATGAAGAACAAAAGAAAATGAAAAAAAATGAGGACAATGAAATGATAGTTATGAGTTTAGATTTTCAGTACGGCTCTGGCTCTATTTGGATTTTATTTTTCATAATCTAATTTTTCATTACGGCTCTGGCTCTATATAATAAAATTATATAACAAATTTTTATTAGTTCCGCATGGGAAGCAGGGGGCGGGGTGCGTGGGGGAAGCGGGGGGAATTAGTAGGCAGCGGGGCGGGGAGTGGAGGAAGGGTCCCCCATCCCGTTGCCATCCTTACTTATGATGCATTTCCAAGTTCCAACTGTGTTGCAGTTAAATTCAGGGGGTAATAAACCACCTACGCAGTAGGGACAACGAGTCACCTCTATACCCCATTTATGAAGAAAAAAGAAAAAGAAAAAAAAAGGAGGACAATGAAATGATAGATATGAGTTTAGATTTTCATTACGGCTTTGGCTCTATTTGGATTTTATTTTTCATAATCTAATTTTTCAAATACAATGTTATAATAATACACAAATAAAAATAACTCTA
Source organism: Coffea eugenioides (assembly GCF_003713205.1). Taxonomy (NCBI): domain Eukaryota; kingdom Viridiplantae; phylum Streptophyta; class Magnoliopsida; order Gentianales; family Rubiaceae; genus Coffea; species Coffea eugenioides. The sequence continues at coordinate 37,984,142 of NC_040045.1, read as the reverse complement.
AAAATACCTAGTTCATACACAAATAATTAATAAATACACAAAAATAATAATTCTACCACATATTCTTCTTTCATCACACACCACTACCCACCAGACAACATCACCCATTGCCACCCATCACCACTACCCCCTCCCTCCTTTCTCCTCTCTTTCTTCCTCCTTTCCCTCCTCCTTTCCCTTCTTCCTTCTCCCTTTCCCTTCTCTCCTATCCTTTCCCCCTGCCAAATTCAGATCTAGTCGCAACCAAAAATGAAGGAGAAGGGGAAGGAGGGTTCTTGGGTGAAAGTGAAAAGAGGAGAGGGGAGGGAGAAGAGGGATAGAGAGGATAGAGGAGAAGGGAAGGGGTGGTAAAATTTTGCAATCCCCTTTTTATTCAATGGCAACTTCAATCGTGATCGTAACTCCCTCTAGTCGCAATTAGAGATCGTGACCAGAGCTTTGGTCGTGATCTACCATGGGATAGAGAAAGAGGCTGACCAAAAGAGGAAAGGGAAGCGAGAGAAAGGGGGAAAGAAATGATTGGATGAACAAGAAGAAGAAGAGGAAGGAGGAAGAAGAGGGAAATAGGGCAAGAAGAAGAAGAAGGGATGGAGGAAGAGAAAGGGGTTGGTAATAGTGGTGGGTGGTGGTGACATATCTTTAAAAAATATCCCTAAAATTTTAAAATTTTAAAAATACTCAAAAATACATTCCAAAAGCACCACCAAAAATAACTATAGTAAAAATTTGTCACATGCATTGCTATAGTAAAATTTTTCAAAAATATCCCTAAAAGCAACTAATTCATACATATGTTAATTATGGAAAATCCTATATTAAATGATATACAACTTAAGCAATAGAAATAAATTAAAAATTAGTCCATCTTCTTGATTTTCTGAAATCTCATATTTGTATTTATCATTTAGAAATATTGTGATTTTTAATCACTTTGAACTCATTAATCATGGTGGCATGGAGGGATGGCTTAACTATTTTGGTGTCTATACGCAAACATCAACTTGTCAAGCTCCATGTGAAAACTCTACTTTTTTATTTCCATATGTTTTGGATTCAAAGGGGACTCGAAAACTTATAAGGTGAAAATGAAACAAGCTCCAAGTTACTTGCCGGAGAAAGGAGGAAAGGGAAGGAAAGGATCTTATAACTAGTTGGCTTTTTTTGTTTTTTTGGAGAAGGCTAATGTTTCTTTCACTAAAGTTGGCTTGGCGGCATACTAGAATTCGACATGAAGCTAGGTGATTGGGTGTTTCACACCTGTACAAAGCATGAAGGTGGATTTTGGTATTAACATTTTTTTTTCACTTTATGTTATTCCATCCTTACCCTCAAATTGGTAAGAAACCCACTATATAACCACCAAAAATAACAATTTTAGTAACTTCATAACTTATTTTAAAAAACAAATTACTTCCAATAATTCTTTCTTTTTTTGGAAGTATTAACTTCTACCATTTTTTTTTAATGACACGAAAGTTTAATCCACATTTTTTAAATTGGGTGTGCTTTCCACTAGCCCATGTTAAGAAGCTCTCCTAACCTCTCCCATTTTGGGCTTCTCTTTCATTGGCTTCTTCGGTTAGTCTCATTCTTCTGCTGTTTCCTTTTCTTTTTGGATTTTTTACCTGATGGACCGAAACGTCAAAGAAACGTCAAATTCTCCCACTTGCTTGTTGGGCTGCCTATGGACGGGTCCCTGCATTAGATTCCCCAATACATGCATCACCAGACATATTCCGCAGTACCTGGACTAATATTCAACTTGGATGTATTCATCTAATGGAGGAGTTTCATCCCATTAAATTCTTGGATGGAAATATACTAGACTTAAAAGAAATTAAGGTAACAGAAAACCAAAAAAAAAAAAGAAAAAAAGTTGTATAAGCTACTTAGGAACCTTTCCCTGCAAAAAATCATTTTCCGAAGCAAAAGAAAAAAAAGAGAGAGTAGGGATCCAGCACATAATTCTTTGGACTTAATTTCCTTGCTGTATTGTGATATTTATCTAATATGATTATTGTGCAACTTTCTTAACACATGGGACAATTTTTGAGTAAATTTGCGGGAATGTTTCGTACACAGAAGAACGAAAAACAACTCTGAAAAAATGGGCAGACAACCCGTGCGCATCAAATTTTGAGATTTTTTGGGTCAACAATGGATTAGGATGTATTGACCATGACTTGGAATTAATGTTGGAAAGTTGAAACTTTGAAATTTGTGCTAGAAATTTTTACTGGTTTTGGAACTTAAACTTGGCGACTTTGGTCAACCACGGTTCCGTGGTTGATGTAGCTCATTTGTTCCTGGCCTTTGGTTCTCTGGAAAAATCTTCATGTTGGTTTCCAATCCAAATCTTCCCTCGTTTCCACGTATCTTGCGTCAATGTTATTTTTTTTTCCTTTGCCGAGCACGGATCAGATGGGTGCAATAAAATTTTTAAAAAATCCTGGACAAGAATGTAGGCAAAAAAATTCGATCCCTTGACCTATATTTAAGGTGAGTTTTAAATCTCTCCCTGATAGCCAACCACTAAAGCAGTTGGTTATCTTGCGTCACTGTTCACTTTGAAGTAGGGTGTGTAAATGAGTATATAATCAAATCCAACGTTCTAGTGTTGAGCCTTATTTGATCATTTTAACAAACTTGAAATTTTGTTCAAACTTTGTTTATTTATTTGTTGAACAGAATTTGAATAAATTTTTTTATCGAGATAGAAAGTTATCAAATATAAAATATTTTTAAACTTTATTTGACTAATTGATGAATTAAATTCGAATAAGCTCTTGCTAAATCAAATTCGATTCAAGTATTAAATAATTTAGTACATCTTTCGACCCTATTTTGAAGTTTGAACAATCAAATCTTTCATGCGTGCAAAGTGCCTACACTGGTCCTTTTAAATAGGACAAGTTCATTCTTGGTGTGCTAATGACCAGTTATGTCTACAAATAAAGCAAGCCTCGCATGGCGAAAGAAAATCCATGGTCAATTTAATGGGATACATCATCGAATTCATGTTACAAGTTCATATAATGTCAATTGTTCCAAACACACGTTGGTAATGAACAGTGTCAAAAGATTACACCCAAAAAAAAAAAAAAAGTATATCAATCTATTCTGGAGCCTGTATATGGAAGTATATTCATGTGATTTTGGATGACACAAGTGGCCACAAACTTTTTACCTTCTTAGCCTAGCCTGTGATTCAAAACCTCAAACGTAGGAAAGTCAATATATTTGCCTTTCTTCTTGGTTTTTTCAGGCTATTTAGGTAAGTAATAATGGAGGTTGCACTTAATAAAGTACCATTCCACAATTGAGGTCTTTTTTGTGATTTTGGGGTAAGAAAGAACAGAACTTCTAGATCGAGGATCTAGCAACGAATCTTTCCATAAACTTTTGGATAAATTTTATGTCATCAGTCACGACTTCATCTTTATGACCAGCTTTCGTACCACTAATTAAACCACGCCTTCGTGGTTGTAGACACTCTGATTCATTCATATATAGTCGATTCTGAGTTATTGACCAAACAGCAATCCTTTAAGATTCTACGATCACCATTATCAAATGTAGTGAGCTGGTTTCTGTATCATGCCAGAAAAAGAGGAAGATGAAAAAAAAAGAAAAAGTGGGGAGTTGGGAACATTTTGTGGTGGAGAAGTATAAAGTTTTTATAGTGGGAATTTGCCCAAAAACTCAGAAAATTGCATATCATGACTGAAAGTCACTTTTAAAGTGCCACCCGACAAGCCCAACTATTAGTACCCCACGAGCGGTGTTGACAATGACCAGCCACCAAAACCCATTCCCCCCTCCCTCCGTTGTGGCACCGCCCACCTCTTATTTTTATGCAATCCATGCAAAATTGAATAATGCATGTCCTAATAATAATTACTCGTATACAGCAAGGTCTTGAAAGACTGCAGCAGTTTTCAGCTTTGATGTCTTGGGAAAATGGTACTTCTGTTAGCACAGATAAACACACAACCCCCCCCCCCTCGGGGAGGTTTGGCCATTTTGTAAAGCCCACAACAGAGATATGTTTGGAAAGAATTGCAGTATGATTTTAACCAAAAAAGATTCGGAGAGGATTAACATCTTGAAGAGCAAATGCTTCCATACAACAATCATTCCCTCTCAATTTTCATTCATTTTGTCACCTCCAATGCTTCTTGATTGTCCAATGTAATCATGGTAGTTTATTTATTAGTTTCGCATCGAATAAAAACAAGGGCTCTAACAATGCTAAAATCAGCCAAATAAAAAAGTATTTTCCTTGCAATAACTTGTTCAACTATCTCTGTGGCAACCTTATAGGTTTTGCACACCAAAGGGGAAAAGAAAAATCAATGACGGGGTCTTGAAGATGAAAGGAAGATTACAGGAAGATGGCGGGCCGTCTCAACAAGAACTGTCTACAGTTTACAAAGTAATTGACTCTGTTCAATTCCCACATCTTCATTTACTCATTCGTAGACGCTATGAACGATAAAGTTGGAAGAATTTTAGTTTGACATGGCATCTTCGCAACCAAATTCTCAAGAAGTCCACTTTTATTTGTCTGTCAAATCTGTGAGGTAGGAAAAGAAGAGCCTTTGGGGCTCAAAACACAAAAGCCATGTGGGATTTGAAATGGTTTATGATGTGATCCTCCAACAATTTATTAAAAAGGGACGTTTATATTTTCTTTTTTCTTTTGGCCCCGGGGGGGGGAGGGGGGTCCCAACAAGAAACCTAAAAGTCTATTTAAAGGGCCAACTCGAAATTAAATATTGCAAGTTTACTGTGTATATATATGCGCATATTTTCTTGTGCATCATTGCGCATATAATTGCAGATGTATTTGTAATCGCTACAATGGATATATACATGTAAAGTTTTATTGTTCAATATGCGTGGATTAGATTGCACTTTTGCTTCCATTTGTACTTTTGTTTATTTACTGGTTGTTGAAGATTCAGTGCATTTGTTTTTGGCCATTTCTATTAATCTTTTTTTTGGATATGTTGCTAGTGTATTTGAGATTCTTTCAGTTTTATAAAATGATATTTTCATTTTTTTTTCAACGTTTTTCCTCTTTCACTGCAATCTTTTTTCTTTTCTTTTCCTTTTGGAATAATTTCAGAAACCTCCCCTGAGGTTTCTAACAATTCCACTGACCTCCCCTGAGATTTGAAAAATTACACCTACCTCCCTTGATTTGATAGTTTTAATAACAGAACCTTAAAATAATATTGACTTGGTCAAATTTTTAAATGAATATCCAAAAATGCCCTTGTGTAATAAGTTCTAATTTACTTCCCTATACAATTATAAAATTGTCTAGTATAACTATAAGGAAAAAGTGCCAAATTTTCATATCCATACCTACTATTTGATAAACAACTATAATAATAATTTTTACCATTATGATAGGATACTTTTGATGGTATTTTATTATAGATTTAGATTTATAATATGAAAGAAAATGTTAAAATAATTCATTTAGAGTTTATGAATTTTTTGAGTAGTGGAATTATCATAATTTAGTAGTGATTTTGGACCATTTCTTTTTGATTTATTGTTAATTTTAATACCAAAAAAATAGAAAACAAATATCAGTAAAAACATTGGATTGCATATAAAATTAATTCATAAAAAAATCAATAGTTCGACATTTGGTTACAATAGAAACTAGAAGTAATAGTAGTAGTTCTATAGTTTTATTGGCAAAAAATTTTTTTAAAAAAAAAAGAAAGAAAGAAATAAGAAGAAAAATAATGAAAAATAATATTTTAAAAATCAGTCTAAGTATAAGCATACAAAATGAGGGAATCTCATTAAAATATTTAAGGGCAATATTATCATTTCAAATGAGAAGGGAGGTATGCGTAATTTTTAAAACTTCGAGGAGCTGAATGAAATTGTTAAAAACTCCAAGGGAGGTTTCTGCAATTATCCCTTTCCTTTTTGAACGGTCAAGAGTTGAGGATGATCTTGGCGTAATTTTAACTCTCAGCCTCCATTGCGAAGCCATCAAGAAAAAGACATGGAGAAACTGGATAATGTTGTTGAGTACATAATCAAGAAAATTGCATGAAGTCCTAGGTGTCTTCCTAGGGGTTTCTTGGAATGAAGATAAGAATCCAATTATCATGATGATGATCTCAAGACAGAAAATGGACATGACCAATTTGAAATCTTGCAAGTTGAGCATGACTCTGTGTACTCTGGCAGGTTTGAGTTCCCAATACTAACTCACCTCTCAAGGCCTAACTGACAACTCTAACTATCAGTTGGGAAACAAATTTTAATTCCACTCTTTGTGGATTTTCACATGGATAGTGCAAAATTTTCCTCATATCTTGCAGGTTTAAATGGGAAAAAAAAGGGGAAAGATAAAGGAAAAGACCCAATACTAATGCAACAACATGCTTCCCAGCTAAAAGGAATGCTAATGCAACAAAGATGCTAACCAGCTAAATGGTTCAATCATACAATATGAACATGTAGTTTTTCAACTTCTATCCCCTTTAGTTTTATATTGCTTGTGTACATTTCATCTAGGGACATCACCTTAAAATAATACTAACCTCTGTATCTCAACTACCATATATATGATCTAAGGCAACTTGCAGTCATGGTTGTCTCTAGCCCACCACTGCACACCTCCCTTTCATTTTGACCAACCTTCATTATCATCTTTAAAATAATCTAGACCAGCCTTCCTCAATGACCAAAGCTTCAATCAACATTTTGACAACTTGTTACAAACCTTGGCATCTTTGAAATTCTGATTTCTGTGTTATACTATCAATTTAAGCTAATATAGTAATACTATATACTAGTTATATTGAAATCAATTCTTTATTATATATATATATATATATATATATATATATATATATATATCTTTATAGTTTTGTATCGGCTAAGTTCACGAGTTGGAGATAGACGGATTCGAACAGCTAGCATAAGCTATAAGGTAAACCACCACCTCTCGAGCCCCCGACTGATTTATATTGTTCTTCCTTATAAGCAATACTATTAGTTCTTTTCTGGATAATAACCTTGTCCAAACATTAAGAACAAAAGCATGCCTTCGATTTTTTATTTTTATATTATCTATCGCAAAAATTACTGCATGTGGATGCTATGCATTATCAATAAATCTTTTTTTTTTCAATACGAGCTACTCAGATAAGAGTAATCTTGCAATAACTATATGTCGTGAAGATAATTAACTGCTTAAAATTACTTATGTATGCATACATCTTTCTGGTTAAGAGTTTTATATATAGTTGGTTGAGTTGGAGTTAATTACTTTATATGTCATAGGAAAAGATTGACATAGCAAATCAAACACTAAAGTAATAACTTTCCCTCCCAGGTTTGTTATGTGGCTCAGAGCCAATGGACTGCAAGTATAGTGATCATACAACAAAAGCCTTCAAAAGCATTTTTTTTCTTCCCTTCCCCCACTGTTTTTCTCATACTAATCCCATTATATTCCACGAGTGCTAAGTCACTTTTAGAACACTACCTAGAAAAGGTTTCTTTTCAATTAGAATTAAGAAAAAGTGCATTGACCACTTTCTACATCTTAAATTGTACTTTATTAGGTCCTAGCTAAAAGAAGTTAAGGCGTGAGGAAATGTCTAAAAAAGCGGGAGAGGTAAAGCAGAAATCACTACTGAATTAGACTAACGAATAAGAGGTAATTATTACAAGGACTTAAATGTGTACATTTTCATCTCTTTCTTCCTCTCTTCGTTTCTTTCTTTTTCTCCGAGAATATTAAATGAAATTGTACAAGCATCCTCATTTCAGCAAGAAAGTACAAATTATTTTTGTGGTGTGTAAATAGTGAGGCTTAGATTGAATTTTAGAAAGTGATGCTATTTTTTTTTTCTTATTTTGGGGGGCAAAACTAACCAAAAGTATATTCGTGGAGTCCAAATATGAGATTTGTCTTCTTTTTTTTTCATTTTTCCAAAAAAAAAAAAACTCAAACAAATCAATTTTTGGGTTCACTTTTTAATAGGGTTCTTTTTAGCAATTTTTTATCCCCTCAAAATAGGGTTCATGTAGTTGACTTCATGTGACCAATAAATTGAAAAAAAAAAAAACTTTCAAATTTGTAAAGCCATTTAATTCATTTCCATCTACTCACCATACTCATATCTAGTTTGTTTGGTGAATTGGGAAAAATATTAGCAGTCAATTCAGAATTCATGTTGCATCTAATTGCAGAATATAAGGTCTTGAAATTTCAATCTATTTAACGAATTTTAACCATATTCCAATCAAGAATAGCAACCCGTGTGAGAAATGTACGTATAAAACCATCTTGCAACTGGTAGCAGCTTCTCTTTCAAGAGAAGTTCAATTATTGGTCAATCACATTTCGACATTTGGAAAATTGCCCAAAATTTTTCTTTATTTTCTGATTTTCAATTAGAAAACCTCAGGGAAAGAAGCCCCGCCCCAAACATTGAATTTAGGGAAGGGTCATTCTCAATGTTAAGAGCATCTAAATGGGACTCAAATCAATTGTATACTTTAAAAAAAAAAAATTAATGAAGCATCCATTATTAACGTCTATTGTAATCAAATGGCCGGCAAATTTTTTGTTAGGATCCAGAAGAGAATCTCATAATAGAAATTTTTCAAGTTGCTTGAAAATGATAATGACAGGTACTCTTATATTTAATAGAGTAAATGTTACAATCATGTAGGTATTAACGATCCTTAATCATCCTGCTAACGTGGCGAAAATGTTATTAAAAGTCGTATGACCTGTACTAATCTTGTTCCCTAAATAATCTTGTTCATTAATCATAATACTAATTGATGCCGATCTGCGAGGAATTCAATTGTAAATTTCTTAGCAGGCCAGTCCCTCGATATTGTTAAACATTGCTAGCTGCTGATCACTTATTCTATTCTTCGAATTCATCAAAAAAACATATAACTTGCAGTAAAAATTCTCTCGTTTTTCCCATAGCACTCCCCTTATGACCTTTTAAGTTTATTTTATGAGTTCGATTGTCTCCCAAGCCTACCTTTACTTGCATCTTGAACTAACGTAATTTAAAGCTCCCAACTCTCTTAAAAGGCACACAAAAGGAATAGGATTTCAAGAAGGAGTTGTCATGCTATTAATTAGTCAAATCGTTTAGTATTGCTTACAAGCCAAACTACCATTTAAGCACTTGTTGTAGTACATGCTAATCACCTAGTTGTCTTGAGTCGTCAAAGACGATTGCAAATGATTGTTGCTAAAATACTCGAGATTAATAAGAGTATTAATTGTGCTAGTCATCATGATAACTCACTGAATTTGTGGCACTTTTTGATGTTTTCTATAAGCCCGTTGGATTGCTATTTTTTGAAATGTACTGTAATAATTTAATTTGATATATATAAAATAAAAACGTAATTGAGAAATGCATTCGTCAAACATATAAAAATTTATTGAGAAAAAAAATAGCAATCCAAACAAGTTTGGCATATTAATTAATCGAGTTCTAGTTGAGACTTGAGAGGGTGGTGCATGTTAAATTCTTGTAAAGAAAATGAAAAATAATCGACACAATGAAGTCAACACTCATGACTCAACAGCAGCTGCAACAAGCCCTTGAGTTCAACAAATTTCAGATTCTTATGAGAATGATTAGGGCTCGAAAGTAAGTTGCCAAGCCATGTGCAAATTATAGACATTCTTTGACAAAAGTGAGCTCTCAAATGCTTTGATGGTCCATGAAAACCAAAAAGTTCCAATCAAACAAGCTTTTTGATAAACCAGCACAAACACACAATTCCACAAATATGCCATTCTGTCATTTACATCACGCCCACAATCAAGTATCCAGAAAGAAAGAAAAGAAAAAGAAGTCCCCTATCTTTTTATTAAGCAAAGCTATATATAACTACACATTGACCCTTTTGAGATTCACCCCCGGAAAGTTACATGATTCCACCCCAAATTAACAAAAAAAAAAAAAACCCTAAAAAAATTAAAATTAAAAACCTAAAACAGATGGATAAAGTAAAAAGAAAATTGAATAATTCAAAAAAAAAAAAACAAAAAACAAAGGGAGACACACTAGGGAGCGGTGGGTCTCACCTCACTAAGGTACCCAGCTAAGCAGAGACCACTCTTACAATGGTTTGGTAGACCAAAAGGCCCAAAACTGAGCTAGTCCCCCCCTGCAAACCCATAACTCACTGACCGAGTCAAGTTTAACTCGGTCGGTTAACTGAGTTTCCAAGCCGAGGTTGCAATTAGAGGCCTTGTATGCCATCCCAACATCAAACACCCATTGTTTTCCTCCACTCTATACCCATTCCCACCAGCAAACAAAGCCAATAACATACTAGCTTGCTTAAAGGCATTGGAACCCAAATGAACCGCCTCGAAACCGGCCGAACCGAACCTGGTTCGCCATTGAGCCAATGTCTCATGCCTCTCAACCCGGTCCACCCCCTCACAAGCCACCACATTACAGATCTGCCTCCCTAAATACACCTCAGACATCACCTTATCTTGATCACTCACAGCCACACCGCCGCCACTACTAGAACCACCATCAACACCTCCGTTACCGCCGCTGCGGCCGCCGCCGCCACTGCCGCAACCCTCCAACGAGTCGAAAAGGGTCGAGTAATAATGCAATGACTCGGTGAACCGGTCCAAGAAAACCGGTCCATTATGATTAGCTTCTTGCTCGACCACGGTTAAGATTTCAGGCTTCAATTCTTTCACAGCTGACAAGACTTTTTCAATAGCCCCTGGCCTAGATAAAAGCTGATGCAATTCAAAGATGGAATTCACTGCAACTGTTTCTCCTTCGCGAATATCAAACATGGATGCGTCAAGATCAGCAAGGGAGTTAGCAACGAAGCCTCTGAACTCAAATTCAACTTTAATGCAATCAGCTAATTGGGCTAATTTCCACCCGACTTCTTGCAAATGATCAGTATTATCATGTGAAGGCGGTCCAATCCCAGTTAGCCTAAAACTAGGAGGACCACCTGGCCTCAAGGCCAAAGCCTGTAACAACGCAGGCCATTGCATACCTTGTTTCATACTAAAATCGATCACATGTACCCGATTTTTGTTAGCAAAAGCCTCCAAGATCGCCTGATTTGCTGTGAAATGGGCAAATTTTATGTAAGGACAAGTCTCATAAAAATGCATTTGCAGCAAATCAGTAAAGGCAGAATCATGAGGGCTGGTTGGATACAATCTATAAATCCTCCTTGCCAATGCTTCAGCAAAATAAGTTGCCACTTTTCTCATTGCCCCTGCTTGAGAAACTGCCAAGAATCCAATATGTTTCACCAAAGCTTCAGCTAATTTCATGTTCTCTTGCTGAATAGCCTCAGCGCAGGCCATCAAAGCATGAACAAGCCTAATCCCATTTTCTTGGGAATCAACAAGAACAACTGGCCTTGTTGACGCAACAGCTCTCGAATTCGTGATGATGGACTCGCTTGGAGTCCCCCAACCGCCCATTTGGGAACTTGGCTTCATTCTCTTACTCGGCGGCTGAACAGAACCAGGAGAAACGGAAACAGGGGACGGCAATTGCTGGATTTGTGGGTAAACCGCCGCCTTTCCAGGGATGGCGGTGAGATCAGAATCGAAAGATGAGTCGTCAAAAATCACCCGATTGGAATTGGGATAATTGTGCAAGGTACGTGCACTATTGCTAGTAGTGTTATTCGAGCTACAATTATCCAACGAGGAAATTGCAGACGAATCAGGGATGGAAGACATATCCGGGTAGAGTTCAGAAATCATAGATCCAAGCCAGGACGAAAGATCTGAGGGATTATAATGAACAGTCTCGGAAACCAGATGGGATAAACTATCATTTTCGGCATTACCAAAAACCTCTTCAAGCTGCTCAATCTTTTGTGCAACTTCAGCCATATCTGATGCCTTGACTTTATAGCCCAAAACAGCCAAAAGCTCATCATCTTGCTGGTCAGACTCATCAACCCACATCTTCCCTTTGCTCTGGCTTCCTCCTCCTGCAGAGCCGCAACTCGCCATGGTACTGTAACAGCTGCCACTTCCCGTTGAACTTCCACCCCCACCTGAATAGCTGCTTTCCTGGACTTGCACTCGTGCTGCTGCTGCTGTTGACTGCTGCAGTTTTGGATGGTTTCTTTTCATCTTCCCTTCTTTTCTTTTTTTTTTGTTTCTACAAAAAAAAATGAAAAATGAGAAGGGTTCGGAAGAAGTTTCTTTCTGGTATGTATCAAGATTTGTGGGGGTGAGGAGTATGAGGAAAGAAGAAGGGTCTGAGCATTGGGGATTGGGGGAGAAGTGCTTGGATTTTCAGAATTTCTTAGTTGGGGTTTGAGTTGAGCATGAGAAGATGGGACGAGAAAAGGAGGAAAAATATTGGAAGGGGATTGGGGGCTTAACAATAATAGTGGTACGAACTACGAATAAGAATAGAGGAGAGATGAAAAATGAGTGTGTGAGTGTGTGAGAGAGAAAGAAAGACAGGGGAGGGGTCTCGTCTCGTGAAGAAGGGCGCAAGGACCAAAGAAGCCAGCGCAACAGTGGAACAGGCTAAACCAGATAAGATTTTTACTTACAGGCCCTGCAAAACATATATTTTATCCTTACACTGGATTGGTTCACTTTTTTACAGCCATATTTACTAGCTAGTATTTAGATAGACTTGGCAATTTAGCCATTTAGGCCAGTTTTTTTTTTCCTTTTCTTTTTTTTGGATAAATAAATTCTAGGCCATCTTTTATATATTTTTAAGAAATTCTATCTTCTCACTGCTTCTTTTAACAATATTTTAAACTATTTTTTCATCGACACACCTTGCATCATAAAAATGCTATAATAAATATAGGAAAAAATTCAAATAATTTTCAAACAGACGGAGTAGTACTGAATTGGATTCGATTCCCTTTTTTTGTTATATTAGCGAATTATTAGTATTAGTTTAGGATCAAACTTAGCATGTTTAGAGCCGAGTTCAGCGTCTTTAAATGCATTCAGGGGGAAATTTCTTCAAATTGAGGTAAGTCTTGGATTGTGAATTTTCGCAGAAAAATTTTATCTTTTCACAAACTCATTTTCCAATCACCTTTTCACTTCACATATATCAAATTATTACAGTGCATTTTTTTTAATAAAAATTCCTAAAAATAGCAATCCAAACAGGTAGTAAATTATTTATATTCATATTGATCTGTGCCTACTAATATAAGTTTTGCTTATCTATTTATTTTTTCTTATTTGACTAGAAAGAATAAGAGAATATGCCTACTTGGAATGGTAAATTTTCATAGTTTTAGTTTCTACTCTTAAAAAAGCGGGCTATTTTGGGAGTTCTATTAATGGGATTTGGATAATTACCACAGCTGTTACCTTTTCTTTTAGGTAAGACAAATATGGTAACGTGTTATGAATTGCAAGAATTAATTGCTGCATGGGAATATAAGCAGGGATGGTATAAAACACAAGATTGCCTACTTAAATTTGTGTACCGGAATTAGTTGAGATTAATTGCGCTCAATCTGTGACTTAAATGAAGTTAGTTTTGTACCTCAAATTTCGCCTTGTAAGAGTTTTTTAGAAGTAGGTATGTTTTACCTGACTATTTAATTGCTTTTAGGTACCATTGATAATTACCTTTACATAAACTCTACAATTTGATGCTTTCTGCTCATAGAGGGGTTTTATCTGTATGGACAGATAAAAATTAAATAGATTCCACCATAAATGTTTGTGACCCTAATTTAGTGAGTATTAATTCATAAATTAATATCAGAATTTTGTAATGAAGATTGATCAAATTATAATAAGCATCAGAACAACCAAACTTATCCAACTAAATCAACTTCAAAAGGCTCATCATTGCCATTGATGATATTGGCCAATTTCTAGAAGATTCATATCAAACATTATGCTGAAAAAATCATTAGAAACAAATTAAACGCTGTATCTGTAAACTTAGAAAACAGTTGCAATAGTAATACAAGTCGATCGTGCTTCTTTATTTTCACATCAATGTATAGTAAAAAACATAAGTGTGTGAAATTTTACTCGATCGGGCTTTTGATTTGAAAGAGAACACTTTTACACTATGCAACATCCAGGTTTTTCTTTTTAAAAGTGTAAAAATTTGAATTTAAGATTTCTTACTTACAATTATTTTATTTTACCATCCGATCCAATCCTCCTAACAAAATTCATAGTGGTAATTTTGGTCCAATGTAATTAGAAGGGTCGAAAGACCTGATTAACGAGTGGCCAAAACTTGAGTCAATTTGGTTTTCAATAACTTATGATCCAAATTGTACCGCAACACTTGACGAAATAATTTAGTTCAATCTGAATCATTACATCTTTAAAAATCTGGATTAATTAAATTGGATCTAGTCGGTGATGAGTTTTGGGTAGCATCGCTCTTGTCTCTTATCCCACCAATTGTCAATGTTCTGTCTGAATTTCCAATGGCAAAATCTACGTACTCTAGTTCTTAATTTTTTTTTGGAACGTGTGCAAAATAAAATAACAGGAAGATTCTTTTCCAGAAGTGATAATTTCCATGTACGGATTAACATCTACCAGCCCCAGGTTTACTTAGTGAATTACGAAGTAAACTAGTACTACTATTAAAAAAAAATGAAACCTTAAGGCATTTATCTAATCTCAATTCAGGATATTGGATAATGAACAGTAGATATTCTTGAGGGATTGGAACTTTTGATGTATTTAAGGGCTAGAGAAAGAGTCTTGCCACCTTTTCGATATGAAACTTATGAGACTGTTGGGAGGAAAAAAAATTATGAGACTTGACTGTATTTGGATTGCATTTTCTATGATTTTTTTATAGAAAAATTACTGTAGCGATTTGATGTATGTGAAAAAAATAATAATAATAAAATGTGATAACGAAAAACGACACAATTTTCCAGTAAAAAAGGGCTGTCCAAATAGGGAAATGGAAGCTTTAAGTCTGCTCAAATGTGAATGGAAGAGACCTGAAGAGTTGTCATATTCTGATTTTGTTGATTAAGTTTAACGAAATGGTGTTAAAATGTTCATCATTATTGGTCAATCTTTGTAGTGAAAATGATTAACTAAAACAAGAGGTCATTCTTTTTCTTTTTCTTTTTTTTGAAGGAAGAGATCATTATTCAACACATTAGTTAAATGTTTGACTAATTGAGATTCAGGTATGCTCAACCTCAAGATGCACATTGATATATATTTTTCAAAGTCCGGGATGAATCTATAGCTGAAGATTGTGATGTAGAGTTGTGTAGACATTTCCACTTTCACTGTTTGCATCATATGTCAAGAGGAAAAAGAAAAAGAAACAAAAGAAAAAGATGAGCGAAAAAAAAAATTTAAGAAAGAAAATCAGTCGAGCAATGACAAGAAGGAACACAACTAATGTTTGGATAAGAGTTTATTTAAAATATTATTTGGAATAATTACTATAGTATTTTTATAATATGATGTATGTGAAATAAAAATGTGGAATCGAAAAATGTATTTGTGTTGCAAGTAAATAATTTTTATGTAAATTATGCTTACAAACAAAAGTAAAACTCACAAACTTTTTGTGGATAATTTCAATTATGGTCATCTCAAACTAACAAAGATTACTTAATCGAACTAGTTAGTATAATTTTTCATGGTTACGGGCACAAATCAAATGACCAAGTAATCAACTTTTCTTTTCTTTTTTTACATCCTTTTCTTTCTTTTTGAGTAAAGTATTCGTGATGTCATAATTTGCTTATTGTGGCATTATAACCTATCAAGAACATTTTAAAATTTTGATAGGATATTATTTAAAATAATTATTATAATATTTTTTTATGATGTGATATATATAAAATGAAAAAATAGTTGAAAGTATAAAAAATGATTTGAAAAATGTGTTTATGGTACAAGTAAAATAATATCTAAAATAATTTTGTGTCCAAAAAACCCAGAATTTTGTTTAATTATCAAAATTTGGCTTTTTTATTCTTTACTCTTGAATTAAGGTAAATTTGCATTGCCAAATGTCTAATCACTTAGTTCCAAAATCTGTTTTTTTTTTCACCTTTTTCTTTATTATATTCGAGCAGATTTATTTTTCATATTTTCCTTCTAGTGTAAATTGTTTTTCATTTTTCTTCAAGTTAGTAGTGATATTTACTTGCCGTGTCAGAGTTGCCCCACATGACGGAGACCAATTTGACCAATGACCCTGCCGTCAACATCAGTGGCCGTCCCGTCAGGACCTCACAGCGGCGTCGTCCAATAAAACGGTAAACCGCCATTAGTACGAAAACGAGAAAACGGTGGGCTGGCAAAATTTGACGCCGTTACTGTCAACCTTATCCTTTCGGAAAGGTTCAGTCTCTCAAATTATAATGGATAGTGTATTATTTGAAATATTATTTGGAATAATTACTGTAGCACTTTTTGTGATGTGATGTATGTGAGATAAAAAGGTGGTTGGAAATATAAAAAAGTGGGTTGGAAAATGTATCTATGATGCAAGCAAAATATTATTTGGAATAATTAGGATACCCAAACAAATGTTTACTTATTCGTATTTTTAAAAAAAAATTATCCCTGCTCTTTTTACCATCCTTTCATTTTCGCTTCTTTATAAAATATTCCAAATTCCCCTCTTCTTTTTCTTTTGTTAAATTCCTAAATTCCCCTTGGCGCACAGCTTTTTGGGTAATTATTTAGGCCCTATTTGGTGTTACGATTGCTTATAAAAAAGTATTTTTAACATAAGTATTTTTAATAAAAGTACTTTTTATTTATCAAAACTGGACCACTTAAATTATGAAAAATTAGTTATCAAATATTCTAAAAATATTTTTAATATTTAAAAGTAAATTTCCTATAAACGCATCGTAACCCTAAACGGGTCTTAGTCCGGGGCGCTTTTCTTTCTTTAGCAAATATTTCAACCTTTTTTTGAGCTTGAGGCAAGTAATAATTAGACAATTTTGCAGCTTTTGAAAAGGCTGTTAATATAATTGACGCAATACAAAAGCGAACTCTAAATGATTTTCGAGTAACTTCATTGAACACAAATGATGGGTTCTTGAACCTGAAATTCCTCATTTCGTATCAACAGTTGTTATATATATATATTTTGGAAAGAAATTCTAAAATTAGTTTAGACGTAAATGTTTTATTGTTTTCCGATCATTCGGATTCAAATTTGATGAACATGTTAAAAAAACAGGAAATATACGTAGTAATTATTTTACAAAAAGAATATGAAACTTTTGTATAAATTTTCATTATGGAGTTTTACAATGACCAAGACGGTAGTGTGTGATCTATGGATTATCTTTCTTCCCTCGTGGCATATGCAATCATCTGTAATTAAGAAACTTTTCTCTCATCCCAAGCTATCATTAATCTTCATGAGCATTATAACGTGTCTGTGCTCTTAAATCTACCTTGATTGGATTGAAAATGATTTGATGTGTTGTATGTCAACAAAAATTTGAAAAGATTAAAACAATGGATTAAAAAGTAATCTATAAAAATATTCTAATTCATTGTCAAATTCATATCCAAGCAACGCATGTTGAATCAGATGCATTATAAAAGTGCACGTAAGTCAATGCACGTTGAATCAATTGCTCAATACAAATCACATTTTTAGGAAAATTGTGTATTCGAATCTCGCTGTGAATGTAAAAATAATTAATTTCTAAATAAGCAACTTATAATTTTGAGGATTTGTTTTGCCTAGTAGTTATCGGTGTCAAGACTCTATTTATAATAAGCGATCTCTAAACCCGTAAGCGATTCGTAATCCTGTTGTGGATTTGTTTGGTCTAGTGGTGATGATATTTGAAATTACTCGACTTTTTTTTTCAATTACAAAAATTGAAAAAAAAAATTGCCTATAACTGTGTGTGCTGTGTGTAAATTTATGTGGAATACAGGGCAGATGATGTTTGCAGCATGGAGGAAGCCAAAGGCGGCCCAACGGACAGACTGAACGAATACCGTAAAGAGTGCACACACACTCAAAACACCGTCACCATTACCCCTAAGCGATGATCTGCCAGAGACTCCGCAGCGGCATTTCGATTTGGGAAGATAAGGTAGTACGATTTTCTGTGTACCAACGGACCAAGAAGGGAGGCCCCATAGCCCACGTGCTTATGACACGTGTATATATTCCCCTAGGCCCTGACAATTGTGAAGCGTGGGGGCCACAACCCACATTGGGGGCAGCTTCCTGCTTCTGTTTTCCTATTTTTAGTGCTTGCGGATAGATCCACCCGATCCTGATGTCTCTCCACGCTGACACCCTCTGCTAATTTAATTTATTTACAGCTCTTCTTTTTTACTAGATTTATTCACTATTAACTGTAGCATCGAATCAAATGATTATTACTAATACTTACCTTTTACCGCTGCAAATTTTGTTCCTCTTTTGGTCAAGTAGGAGTGAGCAAATTTGGTAAGAACATAATTCATACCCGATTTCAAATTTAATTCGATAATTTGAAATCGGCTATTTGGTGATTTGGTACAAAAATGGTATTTATCAAATTTACCGAATTTTAATGTGATATGAAATAGATAATGAAATTATTAATATGATAATAACCGATTTCGAATTTAAATTCGATAAAACGAAATAGGATACTGTATTGTGGCATTGGAATATCAAATTAGTTTATAAATTTATATATTATATAGATAAATGCTATAGACTATTAATAGATTATATAAGTAAATGCTATTAATAATAGATAGTATATAGTATTATCATGTACCTATAGTAATAAAAATATATAATGATATAAAATATACTATTTTAGTTTTTGTTATATGGTTATAATAATACAAATATGCAATAATGCATAACTATAACACTTACCCATTTATACATAATTAGAATTAGATAATAAGTATAAGTATAGTACTAAATATTAAACATAATTAATAATTAGAATTTAGTCATTGATTCATCATTCATGTTTTGGATTATTAAATATTTGAATGTGTAATGTTTAACTTGCAAGTATTAGTATAATCTAAATTTACATTACATATACAATATGTGAATTTATATTCTCTAATCACTAATCTCGTTTAAATGTAAACAACTATGCAGTATCATTAAGTAATCTACGCGAATGTATATGAATTGCATGTCAATATATTAGTGTATTAGCATTCACCGTTGAAAGCAATCAAGTTATTTGCAAATTAAACATTTAGGTTATATAAAAAAATAAGAATAAATGTAAGTGTAATGCAATACATCATTAGTAAATTATAAGTAACTAAATGACTAAGTGTATGCAACTACACAAGTGATTCCTATTTAATTATGTGAAAATTATTATCCAATTCGATTATAACAGATTTCATGACTGTTTCCAAATTCAATTTGGTAACTGAATGAATTCAATTATTTCCAATTAGAAATTGAAAGCAATTTAGATTTTTACAAGTAAAATAATCGAAAAAATCGAATTCAAATAATTGAATTTCCAAAATTGTACCGAATTCATACCCCTATGGTCAAGTTCGGTATTCTAGAAAGCTAATCAAAGCTCACCAAATGACAATTCACTACTAAGAAATCTTTGAGTGTGGTTGGATAGGAGATTATTTTGAAATATATTTTACTTGGAGTATTTATTGTAATACTTTTTATGATGTAATATATGTGAAATAAAAAAGTGATTGAAACGATAATAAAAGAACGATTAAAAAATGAGTTTATGATATAAGTAAAATAATATTTGAAAAAAGTTATTATTCTTTTTCATGCTCATTGCTTACACTCCATTGACTCTTGGCATGATAAGAATCTTACAATGATTCTCTACTTATTCTCTTAATTATTTGGATCCATGACCTATCTTTATATCTTACCAACTAGGTTACGCTTCATTATCATGATAGAAATCTTTAATTATCCATACTTAAAATTTTACTTTTTCTACTTACAATTATAAGTAATGAGAGATTTAACCAAATATTACTTTCCTTTTTGAAATATGTTGAGAATTAAGGGGCGTATGAGTACATTGATGTGCAATTATTTTGTCAATAAACTTTGCGTGCCTAATTGTTATTTAGTATCATACCAAAACTACATAATGCCCGGTAAAATCTCACAAGATTCAACTTATGCATGTTAGAAACTCATAAAACATTTCCTGGACAAATTTATATCCTTGTTGGTCTCAAGATTTCTAATCGCCTAATCACAATTCTTTCAAAAACGAGAAGGAACTACATTTTGACACTTTTATTGCTATTTTTCCCTTTTATGGTTTTTTAAAGAAAAAAAGGCAAGAAAACTTAAATACTTCACTCTAGAAACCAATTAGCTTATGGTTGTGTCTACGAATAAGGGAGAGGAAAAAAACAGAAGAAAGAATTTTTGAAAGAGTCCATGGTTTGCCCTTTGCTAATACACAATAAACATCATTTTCAAAAGTAAAGGAAAATTGACCTTTAGTAAATGAAAAAGAAAACTCGTCGAAAATTGAACCTAGTGTGTTTGGATTGTAATTTTTCAAAGAAAAATTGCTACGTTTTTCATGGATATATTTTTCAATCACCTTTTTATCTCACAAATATCAAATCACTACAGTAATTTTTCTACAAAAAATCCAAAAAATGCAATCCAAACAAAGCTTAATCTGCTAAATGTGAGCACATAATTTGAATTTACACACTTTTACACGCAAATGGTTTGACTAGTCTACAATAGTCGCAAAATGCTTGACATTGACTAATTTCACTTATTTAAAGCCCAAATTTCCAATAGTGACGATGCCTAGGCATGTACAAGTTTGTGTTTGTGCTATAAAATTATTGCTTATGCACTGAAACTTAAAAATTGGAATTGGGAATTGTTACTTGCATCAAAAGAGAGCAGCTAATGAGGAACTGCTCTTTTTATTAGTTATTTGTTTTTAAGCCCTCTCGGCTTATATTCTAAAGGACATCACCTTCTTTGATTCTGTGATTTAACATATTCTACCCGTTTGAAGGATAACGTTAAGTTGTAGTCAACACGCAAAAGTGGGAAAAATGAAGAAAAAAAGAATCAAAATACATTACGACGTCCAAATTTCAGTCAGCTAAGTTGGGTTTTGAAGATGTATTAAAAATAATGACAAGCGACATACTAAAATTATTAAAAGATTAACACGGTTCAATTTATTGTTATTCCTACTTATACACTCAAAAAAATGTTAACTCACATCTATTACTCTAAATCGAGCTCCAAAATTAGCCCTAATCCACCAAATATACCATGCACACTTTTGAAAGACAGAAAAAAAAAAAAAACCAACTCAAATCATGAAGCAAAGTTTTATCTTTGAAAGTTGCCCATCAACTTATAAATTCATGTTTGAATTTTCAAAATTTCACGTAATAATTCCAAGAATCATTTTCCAAGTAAAATACGAACCTAAAGTGAATAAGCTCATAGCTTGACTTATCAAAGAAAACTATAAAGTCTCCATTGATTCAAATAATCCTCATCACCTTTGCTATACCGATCATCTTGGCACCACGCGCGTTCTTGTTCTTGTGATTCTAGACTTCAGCCCAAACATGTGGTTTTTTTTTTTTTTTTGTCTGTAATTTTTTTTTTGGTCCATGAGAATTATTCATTTCTCTTTTTTTTTTGGTTGCCGTCCACTCTAGTTTATGTACCATCAGACCACACGGTTTGAAAATGGCAACATTATTTGGGGTTAATGTAATATCAAGAAATATATCGAACATCAAGAATCATGCGATGGATTTTTTTTCTCGTTATAATCTACATCAAAACAGCGACATTAGGACCATCGTCTGAAACCTTGCTCTTTACTTTTAGCTACATGCAATGAACTCGATAAATTGGTCCCAAAATCAATGCACCGGTGGTTGGTTCAAAACTTGAAAATAGTGGATAACGAAATGTGATATACTTGATAAGGCCTTTCACATGTAACTGATATCACGCGTTCGATTCATTCAGAGGATAAGTGAGAAAATACTACTGTTAATCCCCTTTATATATTAAAACAAAAAGTTAACAAGAAAAAGTAAGGTGATTGAACTTAGAATAAATTGCTTTTTTTTTTTTTGGGGTAACTCTTACTACACAACCTACCCTACTACAACATTGTTATGAGCTTGTTCTTTTTTTCTCAAAATGAGCTTCTTTATCTTTTTTTTAGTGCACCTGGTGTAGAGTTTTAATGCAAAACCTTCTACAAATCGAAGGTAACAAGAATTTTCTCAAATCTAAATATGAAAGTCACATGAAACAATTGATGACAAAAATGGGACAAATATCAAAGTAGCTAGCTGCCATGCATGTGAACATAATTATTAGGTTCTGGCTATTTAACTCCATACTGAATACCTGAGGCCATGGGGCAGGTGCAGGGGTCCGGGGACGGGGACGGGGACCCCGTTTTTAACGTTGTCATTTCTTCCATGTAACCCTAAAGCCTAACTTGAGTTTAGGTACAGGAATCGGGTATGCTTGATGGACCCCAGAGGACTAGGAAGGGTTGGAATTGGACCACGCGGGTCTACAAATGGGTAAAAATTCCACAATAATATTGAGAATATTCTTCACAAGAAAGCAAAATTCAAATTGGGTCCAAAAAATTAGAAAAGTCTAACTCAATGTAAACGCTTTAACATATATGCAAATTTACTCTTTGCTATAATTTTCTGAAGGATTAATTAAGCAGAAAAAATTGTTGAATTAACATGTGAAATCTACTAAAGAGACGTGAAATCCTGCGACTTATTAATACTCGAATAAGGATTTAGGGTGCCAAACTTAATTAAAGACTCATTTCAGAAATTTAAAATCGAGAGAGTAATGGAAAAATATTCCCGTTTGAATTGTTTTTGTTTTTGAAATTTTTGTAATAAAATTTACTGTAACGATTTGATGTATACAAAATAAAAAGATAATTAAAAAATATATTCTCGAAAAAAATTAAAATGTTTTCTTAGAAAATAGCAATCCAAACATTCCGGCTCGAAAAAAGCCATCCCACTGAAATCGGTTTAGTAAGTTGGTTTAGTGTTGTATATTTAAGTTGTTGTTTGCACGAATGGATACTAGAAAACTTGTACTTTTATGTGATCCCATTAATAATGCCTTTGGAATATTGTTTATGTGTGCGGTGTGCCGGCAAAAATATGTGAAGTGGTTTGAATATTAGTGAAGACCAGATACATTTAAAAAAAATTCATTATTTTTAAGATCCATCTTAATTTAATTGACAGGAACAATAATCCATCGACTATGAGTTTTAGTTCTGACTCTCAAATCTTTATTTTTCCTTTCTTTTGTAAAGCTTAGACGCCCTTTCGGTGTAAGCCCAAAATGGAATTAGCGAAAAATTGATTAACAAGTAGCCCGTAACCAAACCAAGTAAACAAATTGCATGAGAAATTAATTAGCGAAGTAAATGAATTGCACTTATCAGTAAAACCACATAAGTGCTTCAGACAATCACTGATATGTATCTATAAGCAAGCTTCTGATTTGTCCATGCAAGACAACGTATCTTTTGACCTAACTTCATCAGCCTATAGTCCTTAAAAACCAAGACACAAGACATATGTATGATATACATATCTTGGGGCATCCATAGAGGGTGCCAGCATTTTAATAAATTTTTTTCTTTCATCATTAGCCTAAAAAGATAGATCTACTTCAATTAAACACTACATAATCCACATAAAAAAATCATCTAATATATTAATTAATTGTACGATTCATCATGTACAGAGAATCATTTGGTATCTATCTTGTTAGGTGTATAGTATATTATCACATGTACTGCAACGTTTTCTTGAACAAAGACTAATAAGATTAATTAATGCACAAAGACTATAGATTAATTAATGCACAAAGACTATAAGATTAATTAATGCCGGCAGAAACATGTAGCCACGAGCTCGACCATGCTAGATGGTTGGAAATCTCATTATTCTAGTAATATAATCCAGCCACAATTATTATATGCTTTTTGTTTTTGCATCAGAAATAAACTAAAAAATACGGTCATTTAATTGTTGAAAACTGAATTGTTGAAGCTGACATTTGTATAAGAAATAGCCCAGTAGGTTTAGTTGAATCATGTCTCTGCAACACTTGGAGTTTTGCCCTTAATCCAAGCTTAAAGTGATAAGATTTTTTTTTCTAAAGAGATAAAAGTTTTTGGGTGCAAGCATGTATTACTTTAAAAAGTCTTCAGGTTAATGCGGGTACAATTTCTTTTACTATTATGTTTTCAATGAAAAAAAAAGGAAAAACTACAGAATGTTTTGGCTGGAACGAGAGCGTATACAAAATGACGTGTAAGAGCCCGTTTGAATCGCTATTTTAAGGAGTTTTGTAGAAAAATATATCGCAACGATCTGACGTATATGAGGTAAAAAGATGATTGAAAAATATGTTCACAAAATATATAAACATTTTTCTGCGAAAAACAACAATCCTAGATCTGCCTCCTCCCTTTTTTTTTTTCCCTACTGTTGCTCATAGTGTGCAAATTTTGGGTATCAAATGAAAGTTGATAAACGATATTGAGAGACTCAAATGATAGAATTTTTTGTGAGTAATTTCCCTCTCCATTTTAATATCTACAGTCTGAGCCTTAAAGATAACATAAAAGATAAGCAGGCAAATGAACACCCAAACTTAAAAACAAAAGTCAATTATTTTGGCTAAGGCAATATATAATTCTTAAACTAAACAAGATTATGCAGTTTGGAAGTTGCCCTGTTCCTGACAAAGGAAAGTTCCTCTTTAATGGATAAAAGGACTGTACTATATTAATCAGAAAAAAAACTTGGTCGACGTCCATTCTTGCACGAGTGGATGTTGGCACTTGCCAACCTGGTCTTCTCTCTGTCTTTCTTCTCTTTCGAGGGGTACATTCAAATCAAAGATTCTAACTATAATGTCATGATAAAATTTAATTTCATATTTGCATACCTTAATACCAAGTCAATTTTGTTTATTAAAGGCTCATTAATGAACTAAAAGATTGATGAAGAGATACTACTGACAATATTTGAATTCTGGGGCCCAAGTATAATTTTTTTTAAAAAATTAATATTACAACAAAAAAAATTGTAAATAAAAAAAGAGACGTGAAATGTGAGTTTACCATGCTAACGTACTAGTTAGAAAATCCGAAAAAAAAAAAAGAAATTCTTGTCCCTGTCAGGACTGTGGAATATGCTTTTCTTCTTCTTGTTTTTGTTCCTTAGAATATTACAAAATGCTAACTTGTGAAGCTAGCGCCCGTAGAATTTTTAGTTGAACAATTCGCCTGTACCAACACTCAGGGGTTGGCTCAGATGATCGCAGGCTAGTGGTTACAAATATGATGGTCATGTGTTTGAGCCCCATTTTATCAATTGTGTGTCCTCAGGGACGGGGTGCATAGCCGCAAGGTGATTAGTCTAGTATAAGCTGGGATATTCCTATGTTGAAAAAAAAAATTCGCTCCAACTTGAATCGTCTAGTTTGTCAAGGAAAAAAAAAAAAAACTCAGAAACTTCGTAAATGAAATGAAAAATATGAAATTGTTGAGGCTGTGTTTTTCTTTACTTTATCTCTGGAATCAAAAGTACCAGGATATAAATTTCTTAAAATTTTATTTCATTTTGCTTTTCACAATTTCTAGTTTTACATAATTATTCTACTACTGATAGAAAAGATTGTATCTGTAGCTTCTACATTTATTTACTGAAAAAAAAAGCTAGCACATCTGTTTGGATATAGGGTATTATTTGAAATAATTACTGTAGCACTTTTTGTGATGTGATGTATGTATGTGAGATAAAAAGGTGAATGAGAATATAAAAAGGTGGATTGAAAAATGTGTTTATGATGCAAGCGCTGCAGGTTTGTTTGGATTGAGCATTATTTACCTAGTTTTATTTGTTTACATCATCATTACAATTTCCAATACACCTTTTTATTTTCCCAATTATCTTTTTATTTCACATACATCACATCACAAAAAGTGATACAGTAAAAATATCCCAAATAATCCCAAATAACTTACAATACAAACAGATTTATTTGAGATAATGTGCTGTCCAAACACTTTGGCCGCTGCCTCATCCTTCTTTATTTTCTCTTAATTTTTTCCCACTTCTCTTACTCGGTGAATGGACCTCTGCACTACATCTCTTTGCCAGTTTGGATTGGACAGTGAGTTTTGCTACAAAGACCAGAAAATCAAAATTTAGCATGTCCAGATAATGTGATTGGACAACACTATCAAAAGTTGCAGAGACTCATTATTTATTTTGTTCTGTAAACAGCAATAAAGAGGGTGGCCCTGAATGAGTTATTCTCCATTAGTGGTTATTACTTCATTTGGTTAACAGAGAAGATATTAAATCGGACAGATGAAAAGACACCATCACATGTTTGATCATCAAAAGCAAATATGTAGAAAGTGCTCAATCTTTTCAATGTCAGTGCACAAATCAATAGCTGTTCCATTGTATGGTCATTTTGGCAAGATATTATGAATTTCTTTAGATTGTATTTCTAAGTTCTTTGGTAAAAAAAATTATTGAACGCTAGCGGGTGTAGAGCAAGAAAAATTTGTTAATTGAAAGGATCTGTTTCATGAAATTAAGTCCTTTTTATTTTAAAAAAAAATTTACGCAAACAGTTAAATTTTTCACAAATTAGCTACGTATCAATGTGTTGTGTCACATTATAAAATCAGTGCTAGGTAATTGGTTGTACATAATTTTGGCATGCCTAATGCCTTAAATTTTTTTTCCAAGTTATGACTTGAAATTAGTGAACTTTGTATGCACCCCAAAAAAAAGTGAACTTTGCCTCATTATGTTCATGAGAAGTTAATATATCTTTCCTTAAGCTCCCACTTAAACAGTGAAGAAAAATTGACAGTTTATATATCCATTGCTGGAAGAGAGGCAGAACGTGTATGTCGTTTTTTAGAATATTGTTCTATAATTACACGTTATTGAAAATAAATTAGGTATAGAATTATGCCGTGTACATTTTGTACATAGCCTTCAAGAACGGTTGTTTCTGCAACCGTTCCTGCCCCTGTCCTTG
The DNA here is from genome assembly GCF_003713205.1 of Coffea eugenioides. Lineage (NCBI taxonomy): Eukaryota > Viridiplantae > Streptophyta > Magnoliopsida > Gentianales > Rubiaceae > Coffea > Coffea eugenioides. The sequence goes on along the minus strand of NC_040045.1, from coordinate 37,957,011 downwards.
CTGTTCAATTGTATAAGAGTCTTTGCCTCCAATTATTGTGCAGCATTCAGTTTTTATACATGTGTAGTTGGTGGTTGCTTTAGACTAATTTTGTACTTCCCTGTAAAACTTCTTCACTCAGAATCTATTTAACATAAGAGGTAACATGTATCATATCAAATGGCAGAGACATACCCATTCCTATTTAAATCATGGTACTAAGTTGGACCTTTGGGGCCCTAGCGACAGTGAAATATTAAACCATCGCATGTGCTTCATGGCTACCTATTTTATGCCTTTAGAGCTTGGACAGAATTTTAAGCACAAAAGGCGAAAAAAGGGTGAAACAAATTTGCTTGATTTGGTATTAGGTCCACCTATCATTCATATGAGAAGGCAGTGTATAGTCACGGCTGAGTGGTTCTACAAAACCAAAGAATGAAGTGCTAAGGACAAAGATTAGGGTTTGTTTGTACAAAGGTCAGTTGAATTATTTGTATCGAGATAAGTATTAGAATTTTTTTTCAAACAACATGTATTTTAGTTTCTTTATTTTATCTTATATACATCATATTGAACAAATAACTCTGAATCATTCTCTCGAAGTGGATTATAGATGATCTGATTGTCGGAAAGTGGTACAGTCAAATTTTTTGAAAAACGCAATCGAAATCTTCGGTGTTAAAATTTTTTATTTTCCTTTGTTGGGACATCGGAACCATTTGGCCAAAAGGAAGATCTGGCAATCATATGGGTAACACAACATGAGGCTTGATTTTTTTTTTAAAAAAAATTATTTCTTTAATCTAGATATTAACTTCTGAAAGTTATAAAATTCTCTGTTTTTTCTAATTTAATGTAGAATCCTACAAGAATTAAAGTATGATGCTTGAATACCATGCAGCCTCTAGAAATTCTGTGAAAGGGATTGAAGATGACAACAACTGCTGTACCACGAACTTCAAGTAACCAAATTTAGTGATTACTCAGCTCAGTGTCCACCAACGGATGTTGGTGCAAGTGAAAAAAACTTGCGTCCTGTAATCATGAGGTTTCGAGTTTAAAATTTATGAGAATGGAAATAATAATGTTGGAATAACTTTTTCTCACAAGGCATTCGATCTAACTCGAATATGATTAGTTGCAGATCATAAAAGGAAAGCATATATCTGTGGTTTATGGAAAAAAAAAATCTGATCTGACTCGAACATGATTAGTTGCAGTCTTGCAGACCATAAAAGGAAAGCATACACCTGTGTCCTACAATGCAGATTTTTACTCTTTATAAGAAGGGCGCATGAGTAGGAATAAACTTTTTTTGCTTGCGCAATATACTTATTGCTGCCAGATTTTCACATGCCATTTGTTCAAGGGCCCAACCAAGTATGAACCCAAGATTGGGTTTGCTTGCATGCCTCTTCGCTTTTTGGGGACAAGAAGAAAGGTACTCTAGATTGCATGGGGATAGGAGGTGCCTTTTTACCTTTCATGAAGCTACTTGATCAAAAATTTAGCACGAAAGTGTTGTTTAATTACCATAACTGAAATAACATTTTTAGCAAGTTGTTTTATGAAAGTAATATTCCAAAGAAAGTTTTTGTTAATTTTTTCGGTTCTGTCCAAAGGGCACCCATGTTCAATGGGTACTCGTTAAGACATACTTCAAGTGTTAACTTCTCAAGCAGATAAAGTTAATTTGGAAAAATATATAAGTGTGAGGGAAGGAATTAATTATAAGCTTGTGCATAGACTTGGCAAGTTATGTTGAATAAGATGTATTAATGAGCGCTCAAAAATTCATTTTTTTTTGGTTGCTTTAAATGTTACTTGGACATGAAATTAAAGAAAGCACAATTTTCATTTATCAAAAGTGAATGGATTACAAAATAAATTTAGCTGAATAAAAGTGAGACCAGAACAAATTAAGTAGTGACTCCAATTTTCGATTCTGGTCCAGCGGAGTGATACCAATTCTTTTCGTTAGGCCCAGTAAGACTATAAAAATTTTTGTGTATTGTTACGAGAAGTCTGAATTCAGTTATGGCCCAAATTGTGTGCAGCCCATTTTGAGCCTGCCAATCTTTGCAATCAATAAGGCTAAAAAATGCATAATCAAATTTGCAATAGTGAGAGCAGAAGTACTTGAATTGAGATCAGCATTTTGCTTGGTTAAGCCAATTCGATTGAGATTAGTCTTCGTACTTTAGAGGACTAAAACTTTGAATAAAATTTTAAATACTATTGCTGAAGGGTTGACTTGTCTATGGGGATGCATATAAATTTAAGCATTTCGAGTGCCATTATTAGATAATTGCAAATATAAGTTGGCTCATTTGATAAGTACCAGTCACTTTCTCATAAAGGTCGTGTATTCAATCCCATTGTTGATGTGAAGAAATGTGCTGGTGGATGATTTGTAAAAATTTTTGTGAGCAATTTATCATATCGAAGGCACGCTCTGACCAGTGGTGGTGACCAAAATTAAACCCTTTCAAACTTTTTTTATTACAATAAAAAAGATGACTTAAAATAAGCACTCGTTAAGAGATTATTCAGTTTTAAGTTTTTGAAAAGATGACTCGTTAAGAGATTATTCAGTTTTAAGTTTTTGAAAAGATAAATTTAATTAGAAAAATAGATAATTGTAAGGAAAGATAATAATTGTTAGTGTATGCATTCACATGATAATTTGAATGTGATTTAGGTGTATTAACAAATGCACAATATATAGATACTCATTAGAAAAATGTAAACTTAATTAGAAGAGTATTTTCTTCCTTTTCTTGATTAGATATCCGTTGGAGGCCTCTAATATTGTCATTTAATTCTGCTACTATTTTTGTTTAATTAATTTTTTTACCATTATTGGTTACATTAATTTCTCTTTAACGTATTCAACGTTGAATTCAAATCAATTCATACCTATAATTCCCATTATCCAATCCCTCTAATCTTTTATCTGCATTAGCCATAAAAGGCCCGATTTTAACGTCCCATTGCACTTTTTTGCACTAATTTATTTTCCAACCAAAACCATCCGTTACTTGTTTTCCCCGTCATTCCCTCCTGTCACTCAATAAACTCTCTAAACTCAACTAATTTATCTATTCTTCCTTTCCAACTGTTTTCTTTCGCATCCCTCTTACAAGATATTAAAGAAAATGGAAACGAAATCCAATCCCACAAATGAATTGGATCAAGGCCAAAAGAATAATGGAGGGTGGCAACAAGTGACATATGCTAAGAAAAAGCAACAAAAAAATAAGAAAAACCAAGCAACGAAAAAACCATCATCTGATCCCACCAAAAATATTATTGATAATGGTACTAGAAATGTGTTCGAGTCTTTGGAGAAGCATGCTGCTGAGAGGAGGAAAAATGTTGAGGCTCGAAAAACGGCTGACATTTATGACGACGATGGAAAGTTTTTGGCAAATTCGTCAAATCATCGATCAGAAAATGGTGGCAGTGGAAAGAGTAGGAAGAATGGAGCTATGGAGGAAAAAGAGAAGAAGAAGAAGAAGGAGAAAAAGGAGATAAAGAAGACTAATATGACTGTTGCTGAAGCTGCTATGAAGATTGATGGTGATGATCTCTCTTCTTTCCTTGCTGATGTCTCGGTTAGTTTTTGGTTTCATGTAGTTTTTTGCTCAAATTTTACTTCTTTGGCATATTAATGGTTTGCGAATTCTCTTTTTCACTTCTTGTATCCAATTTTATATCACTTACTATTTTTCTAAAACGTGTAAAAAGTGCACCGGACAAGAAAATAGAAAGTAAAGTAGAAATTGCCACAAAAGATGAGTTGGAAAATTCGGGCACGAATTAATGTGTCGCATCATGCATTGCTTAAATTGAAAATACGATCTCTTGAGTTGGCCAAAATTTGATAAAACTGTAAATAAATAGTGAATATATGTGAATTTGGTCAGCTCTTCTAATTTTGTATAGCAAAAATGAAACCATGTAATCTCCACTAATTAACCATGCAACCTGAGTATTTCCACTCGTGCACCCCGGATTGAGAATTACTATTGATCAAAAACAATATTCCATGCATTACAATATATACATTTGGGAACATTACAAAATGCTTGCATTAGATTGAGGGATGTTATTCGTACAATTACAAGTTTCTTGCGTTGAACATTTTAACTTTGATCTTGTAAGTGCATTTCTTTGTAACTTAGTTGTTTTCTTTTTGACAATTTGTAGGTATCGTATGCATCACAAGAGGAGATTCAACTAACGAGATTTGCAGATTATTTTGGACGAGCATTTTCAGCTGTGAGTGCAGCACAGTTTCCATGGTTGGAGTTGTTCAAAGAGTCATCCCTTGATGCAATTGCCGATGTGAGTTGGTTTTGGAGATGGCTACTGCCCAATATGGTTTTTTCTCCATTTTACCTTTACTTGACGCCATGTCAAGAAGGGAGGAAAGAAACAGAAAGAAGAAAAAGATAATTACTTGAGAAAAAATCAGAATAAATTTGCATTCAAGTAGTCACATATAAAGAGTGGTTCCTTCAGGCATAACAATCTTTTGGCACTTGTTCATTTCGTTTTGGTCTTCCATACTGCATTTTAACTAGTGCAATTCATTCATGAACATATAAAGAATACATTTGTATAGGAACTAAGCAATTGAAAAAAGTAATTTGGTCAATTGCTTTGTGTTGAGCAGATCCCCGTTTGTCATATAAAAGAAGTTGTCTATAGGACTTCGGTTGACTGGATTAATCAACTTTCCAATGAATCACTCGAGTCCTTTATGCTATGGTCATTGGACTGCATTCTTGCTGATTTAACAATACAGAAAGCTGGATCTAAGGGCCCCAAAAAAGGAGTTCAAACTTCATCATCAAAGTCTCAGGTACAATCTCCAAAAATGGTTCTTGAGCGTTGATTGTGGACATATATTTCCTATATATCTTGGTCGAGGACAACATTTAATTATTGGACATTTTACCAATAGATTGCTTAGCTGATTTATTTCTTGTTGCAAGTAGACGTGTACATGGCTATAAGAGCTTTGTTAAGTAGAAGAGATCTGATATCTCTGACATGTTTCTTATCAGATCTCTTGCATTGTTGCTGTAGGTCGCTACATTTGTCGTAGTATCTATGATATTGCGACGAAAACCTGACATTATGATTAATCTATTGCCAATTTTGAGGGCTAATTCGAAATATCACGGCCAAAATAAGCTTCCACTCTACATATGGATGATAATTCAGGTATATACCTACATGAACATCCCGTCACTTTGGCCAAAATAAGCTTCCAATTATTTGTTCGTCTTCATGAACATGAACGGATGACCAAGCTAAATTTTCTTTGTCCAGGCCTCTCAGGGAGATTTAACAGTAGGATTATATCTATGGGCACATTATGTCTTGCCTATATTGGGAGCAGGCAGCAAGTCAAGTTCAAATCCACAGACAAGGGATTTGGTTTTACAATTAGCAGAAAGGTTTGAAATTGTTGAGCATAATTCAAAATTGCAATGCTTCTTTGGTAAATGCTTTTTTACTTATAAAAGTTGCTCTTTTGTTCTTCTTTCCACAGAATTCTTTCTAGACCTAATGCGTATAAAATCTTGGTAAACGGTGCTGTAAGAAAAGGAGAGCGTTTAATCCCACCTTTGGCACTAGACCTTTTGCTACATGTGACATTTCCTGCATCTTCTACCCCAATCAAGGTGAAATTAAACCAATTTACAGTATAAATCATGTAGTATAATTGGTCATTGATGTTGTTTTCGTGATGGAGCAATGCCTAATATTTAGATAAATTTTTTCCACACTAATAGTGTATATATTAACGAGTTTAAATGCATGTTATATATGTAAAATTTAGAATTCAAATTCAGATTTTACACGTGTTGTATGTCTAGAGCCGCTAAAGTATACATTAAAAATATAGGAATGATTAACCCTTATATTTTGAGCACAAAATTAGGCAGCCAAAAAATTTCTTTTTGCCGGGGGGATAAGTAGTTAACATAATTTTTTGATAATGCAAAGCAGGCAACTGATAGATTTGAGGCAATATATCCCACCCTCGTTTATGTTGCTCTTGCTGGTACTCCTAGAAGTAAATCGATGAAACAACTCGCCCTACAAGTTCAGGATTTTGCAATGAAAGCAACTCAGGAAGGTAATACATTTCAAACCTGAAAAATGACTTTCCATTGTGGATTCTAACGACATGGCAATATTCTCTATCTGTCTTCAAATGATTTTTGCAGGAAACCCAAAATTATCCCAAGAAGCCACCAAGTTGTTACTCTGGTGTTTGACTCAGAATACCGAATGCTACAAGGAATGGGTAAGCTAGAATTCATGTCTACAAGGAACTTTCATCAGAAACCTCCCCTAAGGTTTCTCTTTATATCATCTAGCGCCCCTAAGGCTTTAAAAATATCATTTACTTCCCTTACTTTTGTTATTTGTGTAACAAAATTTTTTAAGATCCTAAACTACCCTTTTACTTGCTAAATAAAAATATTCCTAAACCGCTTTATTCACTTCAAGAAAACCATCATTTAAAAAATAATCTCTTGTAATACTATTGCATCATAATACTATACCCCATAAAACTATAAATTTGAAAAGTAAAAGAGATATTTGAAAATAAATACATTTGCACCAATTTAACTCTATGTGCTTAAAACTAATTTCATATAAACTTTATATTTTTTTTCCAACATCTTGTCAACTCTTGCCCAAATCATTAAATTGTACCAATCATTATAAAAATTAATTCAAAATAAGTAAATAAATAATACCTCACTCTATCACAATCACAAAAGTTAAAAGAAAAATAAAATTCAATTTATTATAATTTACAAATAAAATATTGCATAGTCATCCAAAAAATGAGTACGAGAGAATGATGGAGAAAAGGGAAAGAGAAGAAAGTTACTTTGATTTCATTTCTTTTAATTTTTGAACTCCATTTATTTAATATGTGAATTATGTATCAAGTAAGGATTAATATAGTCATTTCACAATTATTAGGGGAGGTAAGTGATATTTCTAAAACCTCAGGGGTGCCAAGTGATATTACGAGAAACCTCAAGGGAGGTTTCTGATATTATCCCTTTCTTTCATTGTTTTCTTCCAATATTCTTTTGGTCTTTCTGAAATTTATGTTAAAATCAATAGCTAATGCTATTGTTTGCAATCCATCTGTACAGGAAAAGATCTATGCAAATAACCTGGAAACAAGTGTGGCTATCCTCCGAAAGCTTAACCAAAGATGGCCAGAGCTAGCTTCAAAGCTGGCTTCTGCCGATGATTTACGCGACACTCTCAAGAGTTTTAGGCAAAAGGTAGTTATAATTTTTTCCTCTTTCACACAAGATTGTTGGTTGTGCTTGTTTCCATTGATTTAAAAGTTGTACAGTTCACATTTAATGAAATTTAAGGTAGAGGAATCCAATGTTAAATAACGGTTTTTTTTTTTTTTCTAAATCAAATAATAACTTTTAACAGAATGAGAAAGCACTAAGGGGTGGAATGGATCCTGCTCGTCAAGCCCTTTTGAAGGAGGCAGACCAGAAGTGCAAGGTTATACTGAAGAAGATGTTTATTGAGCAGAATCGTTGGATGATTATTAAACTCTTGGCCTTCTTTCCAATCCTTCTAGCCTTTGCTGCTACCTTTGGATATAAGGAATACTTGAGGAGATTTTGAGATTTTGGGGATGGAACCATTTTTCATCAAGATTTTTGTGGATTAGGCCAACTTTTAGTTTCAATTTTGCTAGAATATTGCCAGTTATAGTCTGGGCAAAATATGCACTAATTCTGTTACTTATGGCTAATGTTGTAGATCAAAATGTGCTCTTCCTTTATATGTAGTGTAGATAAATAAATAGTTGCAATTTTTAACAATTTTTGGAATTTTTGCTTTAAGAGCTAAATGTAAGCAGAAAAGCGAATAAAATTGTTATTGACTTGAATTTTGGATAAATTACCTTTTATCTCCATGGGTTTGGTGTTTCATCATGTAACCCCCTGTGGTTTAATAACTTGTATATAACCCTCTCATAGTTTGGATTAATTTTTCCGTTAAAATTAACTGTGAATGGTAAAAAGTCAAAGTCAAACTAATAAATTGACAAATTCATTCCTTTAACTACTTTTTTTTTCTTTTCTTTCTCTCTATCTTTTTTTCTTTTTTGGAAAAGAAGAGATGATTTTGACAACCTATACTTTGGCCTGCAAATCTTAATTTTCTCCAAATACAAAAGAGTTGGAATAGAAATAAAAAATAAATAAATGAGAAACAAAAAAATGGAAGGGAAACATAAAACAAATAAATAAGAAACAAAAAATTTCAAATCTTTTTTTACTACAAATATCATTATAGTTTTTAAACCAAATCTTTAATGATATTTTTTAGTTCTTATTTATCTTTTTTTATTTCAGTTTCTTCTTTTTATGTGTGGAGGGAAAAAAGAATTAATGAAAGGATAAATTGATCAGTTTATTAGTTTGATTTTGACTTTTTTACTATTGATAACTAGTTTTGATGGAAAAAGTAACGGTGACACTTTAATATAAATTATGAGAGGGTTATATATAAATTTTTAAACCATAGGAAGGTTATGTGATAAAGCACCAAACTATAGGGAGGTAAAAGGTAATTTATCCTTAAATTTTCTCTAAAAAGAATAAACATTATTTAATAGCCAGTCATTTGCGCCTACTAGCATGATGGATAGACAGACTAAAAAAAAAAACATCAAATTCCAATACTATTACATTTTTGAGTTTTAGTTATTCATAATCTTCAGGTGTAGCCCAAGGGTACTTGCGAGAAGCACCCTTGATTTGAGAGGGGTTTTCTGGGGTAGACCAAGGGTACTTCATGGATGGATCTCTTGGGAATTTTCTGAAGTTCAAGAAGGGTGCCCATAGTAGTAACCTGAGAGATATCGGCCCTCTTATTAGTCAATAAACATGAACCGAACCATCAGATATGGAAAAAGAAGAAGAACAAGAAAAATGTACCTCCACCAGAATTTTTTCCTCCAACATTAATTATGAATATTTGCTAGTGACAATTTTTTTTTTTGAAGAAGAGCAAATTAGGCTTGTGTTTGAAGACAGAGAATGCTTAACTAGGCTTCATAACAGCTAGTTTCTGTTTCACTATTTGCCACAAGTAATGATGTTAGTTTTTAGTTGATTAAATCAAAGTTTTGCACCCCTTTAACAAAATGTGTGTAGACTTTGTATCATGAACTTCTTTATGTGACAATCAATAGTAGTTGAACCTATAAGTTTAGGTATCATTTTTTTTTCAAAACTGCAATTCCTCTAAATTGATGGCACCATTGTCTACCATTATCTATGTGCACTAATCACCTTACACTCAAGTACTAATTCAGCTGTCTAATAGGTTAAAATGTTCAGATACTACTCCTGATTATGAGAAATGGCAACTTTGACCGCAAAGAATTAGAATTATAATGTTGGCAAAGTGGATCAGAAGTGGTTTTAGAGTAGGAATCACTTACCCTGGGAAGAATATGAATACAAACATGAACTGAAAGTACATCTCGATGAAGCCCCTTTTGTACCATCTGATCCTAAGCCAGTTCATAATGATTGG